>NC_067286.1:1480652-1543392 GCF_020740795.1 Apus apus | reverse complement strand
CCCCATCCACACGGGATCCCTGCAGTCCCAGGGGATCCGCTTCCCACGGGAACCCAGGAGCTGCCTGGGCCCCCCCGTCCCTGCTCACTGGATCCCCTGGGATCTGCCCCCTCCCATGCCTGGGGGGGGGAGCAGTGAATCGGGTGGGATCTGTCCCTGGACCGGTGGGATCTGTCCCCTCCCCTGTGTATCGGGTGGAATCTGTCCCCGGGCATGTGGGATCTGTCCCCTTTCAGGCGGATCAGGTGGGATCTGCCCCCAGACCTGTGGGATCTGCTCCTTCCCATGCCTGGAGGGAGCAGTGGATCGGGTGGGATCTACCCCTGGACCGGTGGGATCTGTCCCTTCCCATGCCCGCGGGGAGCTGTGGATCGGGTGGGATCTGTCCCCAGGCCCGTGGGATCCGTCCCCTCGGCCATCCCAACGGGATCCGTTCCGTACACCCGGGAATCCCGGGGGGCTGGATCCCCTGATCCCAGCAGAGCGGGGCAGCCTGACCAGCCAGGAGCGGGGAGCAGCCAGTCCTGGGGTGGGCTGTGTGTGTGTGTGGGGGGTCCCCTGACCCTGGCACCCACTCTGGGCCGACACGGGGGGGGCTGCGATGGGTGACCCAAGGGACAAACCCTGGGGGTGACCCTGTGTGTGTGTGTCCCCCCCCCGAGGCTGCCCCCTCACTGCCAAAGCCACACCACGCCGAGACTCCTGCCCCCCCACCACCACCCCAGGGCCACCTTCAGGGTCCCCTGAGGTGACCCAGCCCCTGTCCTGGCAGCCAGGGGTGACGGGGACCCCCAGGACGCCGTGTACCTGCCGGCGGAGCTGGCGGTGCTGGGCGTGCCGGAGCATTACCGGCTGCAGCGGGCAGACCGGGACCTGCCCGCCAACACCTCCCTGCTCTCCCGCACCGAGACCTTCCTGCTGCTGCCCCCCGGGGGTCCCGCCCGGCCCCTCCTCCAGGCCACCTACCCCCCCTTCAGCACCCGGCAGGTAAAACGCTCCCCGCGGCCCCCGAACCTCATCCTGCTCCACGGGGCAGACTGACCAACCCCCCCCCCCCCTCCCCGCTTCCCCCCCCGGGGGTTAAAAACTTGTCTTTCTGCAGGAGGTGCCCCCCGAGAGCCCCCCGGGAAGGGGGGGCTGGGCCATCCGGGCCGTGTCCCTGGAGGGCGCCGTGTCCCCCGCCGAGCCCTTCGCCCGCGTCCTCTTCCACCTGCAGGGGCCTGACTGGCTGCCCGGGCGCTGGGACCACCCTGGGGTGAGGGACCACCCTGGGGTGAGGGACCACTCTGGGGAGCGAGAGCAGCCCAGGCAAAGGGACCGCTCTAGGGAATGGGACCCCCCTGGGCAACGGGACCACCCCAAGGAGCGGGACCACCCCAAGGAGTGGGACCACCCCAAGGAGCAGGACCACCCCAGGGAGCAGGACCCCTCTGGGCAGCAGGACCACCTTAGGGATCAGGACCTACCCTGCGTCACCCTCCACGCCCACCACCGTGGCCGGGTGGCCCGTGGCACGTGTCACCTGCAGGTCAGTGTCACCCACCTCAACCTGATGAGACCATCCTCCTCAACCCCCCCCCCCCCCAAAACCCTGACCTGGGGTCCCACTCTCCTCTCCAGGCACCCCTGGGCGCCTGCGTGGTGGAGCTGGAGATCCCCCAACGCTGGTTCTCCACGGTGTCCCCCACCCCACGCCGGGCAGCCGAACCCCCCGAGCCCCCCGAACCTGTTGAGCTCCACTACGGCGTGGTGGGACCAGGAGAGTGTGGCCGTGCCGAGCGGGGCCGTGCTGGGGACGCGTCCCGGCTCCTGGGGACGCTGGAGCTGCGGGGGGCCGAGCCGGCGCGGCGCCAGGAGGTCCGGCTGGATGACAAGGTGCTGCTGCGTGTCCCCGACGCCACCTTCCTCCCGGGACAGCGCTTCACTGCCACCTTGGCCCTGCGACACAACTTCACTGCTGACCAGCTGACGCTTCGGTGAGACCCGTCCCCAACCCCAGGGAGAGCGGGTTGGGTGGGACTGGGGACGTTGTGTTGACAAGGATCCCCCACGGGCAGGATCAAGGCGAAGAAGGGGCTGCAGGTGGTGGCCGCCCGGCCCGTGTCCCCCGGGGCCTGGAGCGTCCAGCTGGAGCGTGTCCGGGGTCCCAAGCACTCCACGGCCGTGGTGACCTGCCGGAGGAGCGGGGACGACCGCGGTGACGGGAGGTAGGGGATGGTGGGGGCATCCCCCGGGGACCCCCAGGGTGGGAGGGGGCTTCAGGCTGGGGGACCAGTGCAGCCCGGTATGGCCCAGTCAGAGCAAAGGGGAGCTGCGCGTGGTGCTGCCCCCATCCCAGTATGGTCCAGTTGGAGCAGGGCAGCCTATGTGTTGCGCAGGTCCCATCCCAGTCTGGCCCAGCCAGAGCAAAAGGGGACCTGTGCTTTGCATTGCTCCCACCCCAGTATGACCCAGTTGGACCAGGGGGACCTGTGCTTTGCATTGCTCCCATCCCAGTATGACCCAGTTGGACCAGGGGGACCTGTGCTTTGCATTGCTCCCACCCCAGTATGACCCAGTTGGACCAGTGGGACCCGTGCTTTGCATTGCTCCCACCCCAGTATGACCCAGTTGGACCAGTGGGACCCGTGCTTTGCATTGCTCCCACCCCAGTATGACCCAGTTGGATCAGGGGGACCTGTGCTTTGCATTGCTCCCACCCCAGTCTGGCCCAGTCAGAGCAAAAGAGACCCGCGCCTTGCACCAGTCCCCCCCCCAGTCTGGCCAGTGGTGGGGCTGGGGGCAGTGGGGCAGCCCCCCCACCCCCCCGTGCCTTGGTGCAGGGTGATGGCTCCGGTCCCGTTCCTGCACCTGGAGGTGGGGGTGGAGAACGGGACGGGGGGGGCGGCTCCGGGGCGGCCCCTCACCTGGCAGGTGGAGTATCCCGGCCAGGATCCCGAGGCCCAGAAGGACAAACTGGTTTGGGAAATCCAAGTGTCAGAGCGGGACATCCGAGCCCTCGTCCCACTGGTGCAGGTGGGTGCCCACCTACCCCTCCTTCACCCTGACCCCCCCACCACCCAGAGCCGTGGGGCTGGGTGCTCAGCCCCACTTTTTCTTTCCCCCCTCCCCAACCCTCCACATTCCAAAGGAGCTGGAGATCCTGAACACGGCCCCGCTGACCGGGATCCCCCGCTCCGTACCGGTCAAACTGGTGACAGTGGAAGTGGGGGGCAAAGTGACCGAGCTCCCTGACCCCCCCGGCTGTGAGTCGGCTGACAAGCAGGTGCTCCAGGTGAGTGGGGACATCCTCAAAATGTCCCCTTCCCTTTGGGGTAGCTGTCTGTCCCCCCCTCATTGGTCTGTGTGTGTCCCCCCCCCCAGGTGTCGGAGGGCTGTGACGCCGTGTTCGTGGGGGGCAAGGAGAGGAGGGGGGCGCGGGGGGCACGGGTGGATTTCTGGTGGCGGCGGCTGCACGTGTCCCTGAGCTTCACCGTCTGGGCCCCGCTCCTGCCCCTGCGCGTCCAGCTCGGGGACACCACCCTGCAGCAGCTCAGGGGCTGGCGCCTACCTGGGGGGCCCGAGAGGTGAGTGGGACACTGGGGGACACACCCACCCACACCCCCCCTCCCCCTCTCAACACTGTCCCCCGATATGGTGGGGGGAGGAGGGAGGTGGCGGCCGGGGCTGAGACCTGTCACGCTCGTGACACGTGTCCCCGCGCGGCTGAGTCCTCACGGACTCCGTGACACGTATCCCTGTCCCACCGAGCCCCGTGGCACTGGTGACCCGGCTGTGTCCCCCTGCCCTGCTGGGCCCAGTGGCACTGGTGACGCGGGTGTCCCCCTCCCCAACCCCCCCCCAGCCCCCCGGCAGAGGGTCCCGGGGACGAGGCGGAGCGGCGGGCGCGGAGCTGCCGCCCCCGGTACCAACGGACGGCGCTGAGGGTCCTGGCCCACTTCGTCGCCCACCCCCCCGATGGTGGCCGTCACCTCGCCTACCTGCCCGGCCCCGAGTGGCTCCTGGATGTCACCCCCTTGGTGGCCCACCAGACCCGGGTGCAGGACCCCCGGGTGGCCTCGCTGGAGGGGGGCACCGTGGTGGTGGGGAGAGAGCCGGGGGTCACCTCTGTGGAGGTAGGATTTGGGGGGGTGGGTGGTCTTTTTTTTTTTTTGGGGGGGGGGTGTGGGGAGGGGTAGTGGGGGGAGAGGGGAGATGGAGGGTACTGGGGGGGAACTGGGAGGGTGTGGGGTGTGTCATGGGGGAGCTGGGAGGGTATAGGGGGGTCCTGGGGGGGGGTTCTTTGGGGGGGGACCTGGGGGAGGGTGGGAGCTGGAGAGAGGGACTTGAGGGAGCTAGAGGGGGTCCTGGGGGAGAGGGAGAGAGATTGGGGGGTCCTGGGGGGAAAGGGAGGGAGGTTAGGGGGTGTAGGGGGGGTCCTGGAGGGGAAATGGGGGTGCTGCAGGGGATCCAGTGGGGAAAGGGAGGGACATGGGGGGCTAGGGGGCCAGAGGGGTGGCACAGAGGCTGAGGAGGTGACCCCCTGTCCCCCCCCCCCGTGTCCCCCCCTGTCCCCAGGTGCGCTCCCCCCTCTCAGCCTCCCTCCTGGGGGAGCAGACGCTGGTGGTGTCGGAGGAGAAGGTGACAGTGACGGAGCTGCGGGGACAGGCGGTGTCGGGGCTGTCCCTGTCCCTGCGGGCACAGCCGGCTCACCCCGGCGTGGTCACTGTCACCGCCCAGGGGACAGCCACCCTGCGGGCCCCCAAGCAGGTGAGAGGGGTGGGGTGCTGGGGGGGGCAGGAGCCCCGTGTCACACCCCTCCCTGGTGTCACCCCCCCCCCAGTCCCCCTCTCTTGGTGGCATCCCGGTGTCACCCCCTTTCCTGGTCTCACCTCACTCCCCAGTGTCACCCGCACCCCAGTGTCATCCCTGCCTTGGTGACATTCCGGTGTCACCTCCACCCTAATGTCACCCCTACCTTAGTAGGGTCACCCTGTGGGCAACACCCGCTCCCTGGTGTCGCCCTGCTCTCCGGTGTCACCCCTACTCTTGTGTCACCTCTACCCCCATGTCACCCCCCCCCCCCCTTGGTGACATCCCAATGTTACAGTCACCCTGGTGTCACCCATCTCTCTGGTGTCAACCCCACCCTCATTTAACCTTCCCACCCCTGTGTCACTCCTTCCCCTGTGTTGCCCCCCCCACCCTGGTGTCACCCCTGTCCCCAGTGTCACCCCACCCTCATTTAACCTCCCCAGTGTCACCCTTACCTTGCTGACACCCCTCCCTCGCTGACATCCCGGTGTCACCCCTACCTTGGTGACACCCCTCCCTCCCTGACATCCTGGTGTCACCCCTACCTTGGTGACACCCCTTCCTCACTGACATCCCGGTGTCACCCCTACCTTGGTGACACCCCTTCCTCACTGACATCCTGGTGTCACCCCTACCTTGCTGACACCCCTCCCTCCCTGACATCCCGGTGTCACCCCTACCTTGGTGACACCCCTCCCTCGCTGACATCCTGGTGTCACCCCTACCTTGGTGACACCCCTCCCTCCCTGACATCCTGGTGTCACCCCTACCTTGGTGACATCCCTCCCTCCCTGACATCCTGGTGTCACCCCTACCTTGCTGAGACCCCTCCCTCGCTGACATCCCGGTGTCACCCCCCTTGGTGACACCACCCCTCCTGGCAGGAGGCCACGCTGTCCGTCTGGCTGTCCTTCTCCGACCACACGCTGGCCCCGCTGGAGCTGTACGGCTGGCAGGACAACACCCTGACTGTCACCTCCCTCGACCCCGCCGTGGTCACCGTCGGGGGCTCTCCCGGTGTCCCCACCGCTCGCCCCTGGGTGGTGGCCGAGGGCTGGGGGCGGGGGGCTCTGCTGCAGCTCAGCCTCCACCCCCCGGACACGTGTCGCCGGGGTCGGCACCGGGCGGCCCCGTTGGCCACCGGCACCGCTTGGCTGGAGGTGGGGACCAAGCAGGGTGTCCCCGCCTCTGGTAGCCCCCGTGGTGGCCACCCCCGGGCCAGCTCGCCCTTCCCACGGGCTGAAGGGGCCATGTCGGGGGAGACGGTGACGGCGGCCAGCGAGCCACGGCGCAGGGTCCCTGCTGGTGTGGGACCCGCCTCCACCAAGCTCCAAGGGTTGGGGTCTTCCGAGGAGGGGGAGGAGGAAGAGGAGGAGATGGAGGATGAAGGTTACGGCCGTGGCCGCGGTGGTGGGGAGGAAGAGGAGGAGGAAGATGAGATGGTGAAGGCTCCCGAGCGCGTGACCGACCTGGAGATCGGCATGTACGTCCTGCTGGGGGTCTTCTGCTTGGCCATCTTCATCTTCCTGGTCAACTGCATCTTCTTCGTCTTGAGGTACCAGCAGAAGGAGGTGCCGGATGGGGGGGCCCCTTCCTCAGCCCCCCAACCCCACAACTGGGTTTGGTTGGGGACCGACCAGCAGGAGCTCAGCCGGCAGCTGGACCGGCGACAACCCGAGCCGCCGGCGGCCCCCGATGGCGGGTGCTGCTGCTCCTCTGAAACGGGGGGTGTCCCCCCTGGGACCCCTACGCCTGGGGCTCCCCTGCCCCGTAAGGAAGGGGGTACACCCGGTGGGGGTGGCCGGAGGAAGAGGGTGGAATTTGTCACCTTCGCCCCCGCCCGGGTCCCTGAGGAGCCCCCCCAGCCTGTCCCCAATGTCCAGTCCATCCTGGTGGCCAGCGAGGACGACATCCGTTGGGTGTGCGAGGACATGGGGCTGCGGGACCCCGAGGAGATCAGGAGCTACATGGAGAGGATCCGGGGGAGTTCCTGACCCCAACCCCCTCATCCCACCACCAAGAGGGGGGGGGGACAAGCCCCCCTCCTCCCCCAGCCCTGGACAAACCAGTAAGGGACCAACCTCCTCCCCGTGTCACCCTTGGTGTGGGGGGACACACAGCAGTCCCCCCCTTCTTGTTCCCGGTGCCATTCTTGGGGACCACTGCCCATCCTTCTGGGTGGCCTCAGCTCTGCCACCCGAGGCCCCAGATCCCAGGTCCCTGCAGAGTGGGGGTCACCACCCAGGTCAGAGCATCCCCCCGCCTTGGTGGCCTTGGGGACGAAGGTGACCTTACTGCTTTGGGTCTCATTGCTCCGTTGTGTCCATAGTGGTGATGATGATGATGATGAGTCCTGTGGTCTGATCTTGGGGAGGGTCCTGTGCCCCCTCCCCCCAGCCCCCCCTCTCTTTACCGTGGGGAGGGGACAGGAGAGGGGGCCACACACCTTGTCCCCGTGTGTGTGTCCCCCCAACACCTTCCACTTCACCCCGTTTTTGTACGGTGACATTTCCCTCCCCGTGACTCTGGCACCAGGGGCTGGTCAGACCCAGGGGAGATTTTTAATTCTGACATTGTTACAAAAGGAGAAGAAGAAATAAAAAGTCTTTCCAGAAAAGTCACATCCTGCTCTGGGGGGAGGGGAGGGGGTGGCACATCCTTGCCACCTTCCTCCAGGGATGGGGGGAGGATGGAGGGGTGGCACTGGGGTGGGGGACACACGCAGCAGGGAGGTGCTGCCAGGCACGGCTGGGTTCCCCTGGGGACAGGGATGTGCCCTTGAACTTGGTTCCATGTGGGGACAAACGTGGGTGACGTTGGTTCCAGCTGGGGATGCAGGTGGGGAGCTGGTCACGGGATGGGCTCGGTGGCCGCTGCTGGCACTGGCCCAGCCAAGGTGACCTTGGTCCTGCCGTGGGGAAGGGGCTGTCACCTTCCTCCTTCTCGGCCCATCCAGGGTGACCTTGGGACAAAGGACTTCCTCCCTCCCTGTCCTGCCACGGCTGTCACCTTCCTCCTCGGCCAGTCCAACCCCTCCTGTCACCCCCCTGGCTCCCAGCACCCCCATGGCTCCTGCCCCCCCATGGCTCCCAGCCTCCCCTCTCCCTGCTCCACCACCCCGCAGAGGTCCCAGAGCACTGGGGACCTCGAGTCCCATGTCACCAGTGACACCAACCCAAGCCTGGGGGTGGCTCCTGCGAGATCCACGTCCCCCGAGGGCTGAGCGTGACCTGAGGTGGGACCCCCCCCCTAACTCCCTGCAGCTCCTGTCACCCCGAGGGCCACCATGGGCACGTGTCACTGTCCCCAGAGCAGCTCCCATCTCCGCCCGCCAGCGAGCAGGATGGGGCCACCCCAAAGTGCTCTCCTCCTCCTCCTCACGGTGCTGAGCTGGCTTCCTGCAGCCTCCACCACAACCCCAGCAGCCCGGAGCGTGCAGGTGGCAGACGGTGAGCGGGACCACGTTCCCAACCATGTCCCCAAACCCCTGAGACAGGTGACAGGAGGGCGGGACCACCCCAAAAATCCCCCTTCCCCATGGCCAAGGGGCTGCCCCACCGGCGCTGAGCGGGATGGAAGGGCTCTACCTGCTCTTGGTGACTCTCTCCACCGTGGTGCCTGGACGAGGTAGGTCAACATCTCCACCCTTGGTCCTTCTCCATGTGCTGGGACGCCGGGGTAGTGGTTCTGGAGCCGGGGTGGATCCTGCTGGGCAGGAGATGTCGGTACCGCTGGCGATTCGGTGCTGAGCGAGGATGCTGGGACAGGCATCTGGCCAAAGCTGAGCTCTTCTCCATCCCTCCGACCTCCATCCCTCCTCCTGCCTGCTGGGAGCGAGGGACGGGGGGGTCCCTGGTGACACTGGGGACCCTAAAAGGACCCTGAGGAGGCTACAACTGCCCTCGGGGCCATCCCGCCCACCAGCTCCCACCCCCAGCCTTGCGGGGACAGGCTGGTGCTCTCCTGCCTACACCAACCCTCAGCCCACCTCCTGGTGGCACCAACATCACCCCAGGATGGTTTGTGGGGACCATGCCACCCTCTCCCCCCGCCCCGGGCAGGTTTCGGGGGCAGTTTCACACCCAAAATGGCTGCCAGGAGCAGCCTCGATGCCTCCGGGCAAGCAGCAAACGATGGTTTCCTCCTGCTGCTCCTTCCCGCTCCTCCTCTGACCTGTTCCTGGCACTTCCCCACCACGTCCCCCTGTCCCTGCCCCCGTCCCTTCCCTTCTCCTTCCATATCTGCCCCACGAAGCCCGAGCCCACCAGGGAAGGGAGCGTTGCTTCCCCATGGAGCCCCATTTCTCTGACAACGGTTGGTGCCGGAGCGAAGGGCCGGGGATGTCTGGGGGACAGGCAGGGACAGGCAGGGACAGGCAGGGACAGAGCCCTCTCTATCCACAGGGATGATGAGCCAGGATCCAGCAGGATCAACAGCAGCCCCGGCACGGGATGGAAACCCACCCTTGGCCTTTCCCACCGGTGAGTCTTGTCCCCAAATCACCACTTTTAGGGCCAGATTCCGGCCCCGTGAGCGGGTCCCGTGCCAGGATTTTCACCCCCCTCTGTCCCGTCTCCCCCCACCCCCCCCCCAAACCCGAGGCACATATTCCCCCCCGGGAACGCTGGCGGAAGGAAACGGGGATCAGCTTTTTGGGGTGCAGGGAAGCTGGGCCCTCCTCAAAGCGCCGGCCATTTTGTGCCGCCTTTGGGTGCCATTTTGCTGAACGTTCCCTGGATCGGCATCGCCTTCCCGCTCCCTCCACGGCTGCCCCCAGCCCTCCCCATCTGCCCCCCACCCTCCCTAACTGCCCCCAATCCTCCTCACCTGCCCCCTTCCCATCCACCCCTTATCCTCCCCATCTGCCCCCAACCCTCCCCATCTGCCCCTCACCCTCCCTATCTGCCCCCTTCCCATTTGCCCCCTTCCCATCTGCCCCTCACCCTCCCTAACTGCCCCCAACCCTCCTCACCTGTCCCCTTCCCATCTGCCCCCAACCCTCCCCATCTGCCCCTCACCCTCCCTAACTGCCCCCAACCCTCCTCACCTGTCCCCTTCCCATCTGCCCCCAACCCTCCCCATCAGCCCCTCACCCTCCCTATCTCCCCCCAACCCTCCTCACCAGCCCCCTCCCCACCTGCCCCCCGCCCTCCTCACTTGCCCCCCACCCCATCCTCCCACCTCCTCCCTGGCACAGAGGGGTGATTCCATCCCAAGAACGTGGGGGGGGGGTCCCGGCGGGCTCAGCCCCTTCCCTCCTCTCCCCCTTCCCCCCCTCCCAGCCACCAGGAATCCCGCGGGAACCCGCAGCATCCCAGCAGGATCTCCCGCCAACGCCTCGGCACCACCAGGTGAGACGGTCGGACGCATCCTCGACCCGCGTGGCAGAGACAAGGTGCCCCTGGGGGATGGTGGCATCCCATGAAGGTGGCAACGGGGGGACACGCACACCCCCTTCCCCCCCCCCCCTCCAAGTGCCAGGACTACCCGTATCCCGTTTTTTCCCAGCGCTGAGGCTGTCTGGAGGCCGGAGCCGCTGCGAGGGCCGCGTGGAGCTGGAGCAGGCGGGGAGCTGGGGCACGGTGTGTGACGACGGGTGGGACATGGAGGAGGCCCTGGTGGTCTGCAGGCAGCTGGGCTGCGGCTGGGCCCTGCAAGCCCTGGGAGGTGCCGCCTTCGGCCGGGGGAACGGATCCATCCTGCGGGACGAGCTGGGCTGCCGAGGCCACGAGGAGCACCTTTGGGAATGCCCGGCGGCGCCGGAGCACGACTGCAGCCATAAGGAGGACGCTGGCGTGGTGTGTTCTGGTGGGTCCTGGAGGTGCTGCTTCCTGCCCTGCTGGTTCCACTCCAAGGGGGGGAGGTGGTTTACTTCTTGGCGGGATTGGGGGGTGGATCAGGCAGGGTTCAGGCAGCTCTTCCCTCTCTGCCCGCAGAGCACCAGGAATGGCGTCTCTCCGGTGGCCGGGATGGTTGCTCCGGGAGGGTGGAGGTGTTTTTCCGTGGTACCTGGAGCACGGTGTGTGACAGCACCTGGTACCAGCTGGAGGCCAGGGTGCTGTGCCGCTCCCTGGGCTGCGGGGACCTCCTCTGGCGTCCCTCCTTTGGCCACACGCTGCCCGGCAGGATGATCTACCAGTGCGAGGGCCACCAGCCCTCCCTGGCCCATTGCCACTGGATCTACAATAAATCAGCTCCTTGTTACCAGTCCCGGGCGGCCGGTGTGGTCTGCAACGGTACAGGACCCCCACCCCACTCTCCCCCCGCCCCCAGCCCCCCCCCCCAGCTGCTTGTGGCTCATGGGGGTCCCTGTGAGGTGCAACTCAGCTTTTTCTGCCTCCTTTGTCCTTGTCCCCCTCCTGCCAGGCTCCCTGGGCTTGCAGACCCCCAGCCCGATGGCCACGGTGGCACCGAACGTCACCCTCCTGAGCAGTGAGTGTCTCCTCAGCCACCACTCGGGGCTGGGAGCTTTGAGGGTGGGGGGGGAGCACCCAACTTGTCCCGCTTTTACCTGGAGAGAACCTGTCCCCAGGTGTCACGAGCCGTGTCCGTTCTCTGTCGCAGCTGCGGTGGCCTCCCCAGCCGCGGGGGGACAGTCCCCTTGGCACATGTCCCTCTTTGTGCTCTGCCTGGTGCTGGCAGCCCTGCTCCTGCTCACCGTGCTGGCCTTCACCATCGCCCTGCTGAGGGTGAGGAAGATGAGGGGTAAGGAGGCGCCGCGGCGGCCGTGGAGGGGGTGACACTGAGGACACCCCCCTCCTTCCCTGGGCTCAGCTCAGCCGCAGGAGAGAGGCTTGTCCCCTCTTGTCCCCACAGCCCTTGCCATGTCCCACCTGGGGCCATCCGGCCCGCTCCTGGTGACCCACAGCACCCAGAACCCCCACGTGCCCTCCGGGATCTCCAACGATTACAGGGAGATGCCCCCCAGCCTTCCCAATGGACCAGGTAGGTCTGGCAGGTCCCCGTCCCACCCGGGGGGCTCTGGGGACAGGAGGTGCTGGCTGGCCATGGCTGCCCTGTCCCCACCCTGTCCCCCAGCCCCACTGGTGACAGCCAAAGCCTCCGACTCCGATTCCGACTCGGAACACTACGACTTCAGCAGCAAGCCCCCCGTGGCCCTCTCCACCTTCTACAGTGAGCATCCCACCCTTTCCCGGGACCCCTGCACCCTGGGGTGCCACCTGGTCACCCCCCTGTCCCTGCCCCCCCCATCCCTGCAGACTCCCTGCGCCGGCAGCCTGGGGAGATGCAGCTCCCGCTGGTGTCGGGCCGGGATGGGATGGAGCCGTTCCCTACGGAAGGTATGATCCCGAGGGATGTCCATCCTTCTGTCCTGCTGCCACCTGCCCGTCCTGCACCACGGTGGGGCTGACGACAGCCCTGTGCCCCACAGCGCCCGGGCTGTGCCCCCCGACCCGTGGCAGGACCAGCAGATCCTCCTCATCCTCATCCTCATCCTTCTCCTCCTCCACTGAGCCCTATTGCAACGACAGAGCAGCCCCCCCGCAGGCCTGGGTCTGCCCGCAGCCCCCCAGCCATGGCACCCACCCAGCACCCAGCACCCGTGGTGACACTGGCACTGGTGGGCACCAGCAGTGGGCTGTGCGGATGGGAGCAGGGATGGGGAGAGCCCTGGGGATGGGAGCAGGGATGGAGGGACCCCAAGGATGGGAGCAGGGATGGGGAGAGCCCTGGGGATGGGAGCAGGGATGGAGGGACCCCAAGGATGGGAGCAGGGATGGGGAGAGCCCAAGGATGGGAGCAGGGATGGAGGGACCCCAAGGATGGGAGCAGGGATGGAGAGCCCTGGGGATGGGAGCAGGGATGGAGGGACCCCAAGGATGGGAGCAGGGATGGGGAGAGCCCTGGGGATGGGAGCAGGGATGGAGGGACCCCAAGGATGGGAGCTGGGATGGGGAGAGCTTCCGAGACAGGAACAGGGAAGAAGAGATGGGACAGGAATTGTGATGGAGAGACTCCAAAGATGGGAGCAGGGATGGAGAGATCCCAGGGATGGAAGCAGGGATGAGGACATCCCTGGGGACAGGAGCAGGGACGGAGAGAACCTTAGGGGTGGGAACAAGGATGGAACCACCACCAGGATGGGAGCAAGGGACAGAAAGACCCCAGATGGTGAGACCCCGGGGTTGGGAGCAGGGATGGGGACACCCCAGGGGCAGGAGTAGGGATGGAGAGATCCCAGGGTTGGGGGCAGCAGTGGGGACAGGAACAGGGATGGAGACACCCCCGGGATGGGACAGAGATGGGTGGGCGTGGGAGCGGGGTCCCCAGGGGGTGGAGCAGGGCAGGGAGGTGCCAGCAGGACCCTGTTTCCCAGCCCTGCCCCGTGTGCCCCCCCCGGCGCTCTCCCCGCTCCGGGAACCTCCAGCAGATCCCGATCCTGACACCTCCAGCACTTCCTCGGGGGACTGGTACGAGAACGTACCGGGCACGGAGCCACCTCAGCACCCGTCCCCACGCCCCGGTGAGGTCCCCGCGCTGGCAGGAGGGGGAGCAGGGTGACAAGGGGGGGGGGGGGTGCTGCCCCCCCAGCCCCCTCCTCCCGCTCCCTGCCCATCTCCCCTGGCTCTGCCCCTGCAGGCTGGCAGGCTCCGTCCCCCCCGGGGACACACACCCAGGACCCCAACTCCTCTGAGGGCAGCGACTACGATGACATCCAGGGCTCTGCTCACTGAGGAGGGACGGGGAGGGGGGACACGACCTGGCCCCGCCTGTGGCCAAGGCATTGCCATCCCACCCCCGACAATTTCTTGGAATTCTCTCTCCGTGGGAAGCAGGGACCGGTCCCGGTGCCCTCCCCCCCCGCCCGGGGGGTGGGTGGGTTGGGGGGATGCTCGGCACAGCTGCCTGCTGCCATTAAAAGGTTTTTCCCAATGGAAAAAAGCTTTTTCTCCTTGTTCCTTGGCCGGTCACCGGCTGGGTCACCAAGGGCTCCCACGGGACAGCCAGGGAGGAGGGACCCAAAGCTGTCCCTGCCCGCTGGGCACAGCCTGGGCCACCTGCTCCCAGTGACCCGCCCGAGATGGGCAGGGCCAGAAGACCCCCAACCCCAGCTTCCCCACCATCGTCATCCTCACCTTGGGGACACGTTGGCCACCATCCCCCTAAATCCTGGTCGAGGGGCTCGTGGGGTGCTGGCACTGGGGTCCCAGCTGTCCCCACCTGCTGATGCTGCACGGCAGTGCTGGGGGGTGCCAGCCTGGGACTATGTCCCAGGTAGGAAAGGATCCCTAAAGGGATTGATAACTCCCCCCCTCCATCCCCGGCACCCCAAAATCCTCCCCAGCCCTCACAGGATACCCCAGCAAAGCAGCATCACCCTGGGGTGACAGTGACACTGCTGGGCTTGGGGGTGGCACCCAGCTGAGCCACGCACAGCACCCCCGGGGGCTGGAACCCCCCCCCTGTCCCCCCATCCCTGGGGGAGGAGGTGGGGGCAGGGGAGGGGGGGGTCTTCCCTGCACCCCCCATGACCAAACCAAACCCCCTCTCCCACCCCAGCTCCTGCCAGAGCGTTCCCACCTCCCCGGCGGGGCGCGGTGAAGCTTGGGCAGAGGTTGGGGTTCGGTCCCACCCCCGTGGAAAATTTACACCCCCCCCCCCCCCTCCCGACTTTACCCTCCCCACCACCACATCCTCCAGCTGTTTACCGAGGCAGGAGGCAGCCAACAAAGGAGCCGTGCACCGCAACAAGGGAGGAAGCCCCAAAATAGCACCAAAAACCCAGACAAAGGGGAGAGGAGCCAGGCGAGGGCATGGGGGGGGGGGAGGGGGTAGGTGGGCACGGGGGTGACTTCAGGGGGTGCCCCCCTCCCCCCCCCCCCCCAGCCCTGCTCGCTGTGGAAGGGGGAGGAGGTGGTGGCATCTTGGCAAGGGTGTTGGGATGGCTTGGAGCTTGGCGTGACCACCTGGCATCTCTGCCCGACCTCCTTCAGCCCTGCCAGCCCGTGGGCTCTTAACCCCCACCCTCCCACCTCCTCCTGAGCCGTGGCAGAGATCCCAGCGCTGAGGCAGGGAACTGCCAGGAGAACCCGAATTCCCACTCCAGGGTTGGGGATCAAAGCATCCCATAGCTCCTGGCGGTGGTGGGAGGGGACAGGAGCATTCCTGATCCTCCCCCCCCCCACCCACCCACCCCGAGCTGCCTGGGAAGCTCAGTGTTCCCAGCACTGCTCCCCAGGCTCCCTCCTTTCAGCAGGAATGCCAGCGGGTCAATGGAAACCAGCTGCCATCATTAGCATGCATGACCTGGATTTGCAGGAATTAATTAGGGCACAATCAATTAATGCCTCTCCTTTGGCCGGGCCATCACCACCAGTGCCCCACGTGCCCTTGCAGGGATACACGGCGTCCCCAGGGCACCAGCAACTGGGAGAAGATGATGGGGTGAAATCTCCCCAGTTTCCATCCCGGAACGTTCTGGGTGCTGCTGTGGCCTGTGTGGCACGTGGTGGCACGGCTGGTGGTGGCACAGGGTGGCCGTGGTGACACGGCATCGTGGCTCATGGTGGCACAACGTCCACCAGCTCCTTCGTAGGAGCCTGTGGTCACCAGCTGTTGGGTTTAGTGGCCATCACTGGGTTCCCCTCCCCTCTAGAAACAGCTCGCAGACACCATGGAGCTGCTGCTGGTGCTGGGATTCTCCCCCCCCACCCCCCCCATGAACACCACCAGCTCCAACCACCCAGAGCCCCCCACCCAGAGCTCCCCTGGCTCATGCCCCCCCCAACCCAGCTCTCCTTTGGGTGCCATCTCCAGGCTCTCACTGCCTTCAACCCACCACTGGGGACCGGAAGATTTGCAGGGTCCCCTTAACCCCCCAGCACTGGGTACATTCACCATCCCTCCAGGCTGGCACCTTCTTTGGAGATGGAAGGACCACCGAATGGGGTCGGGGGGTGGGGAAAGCCCCCCCACCCCCTACCCCCCCCCAAGGTTTCTCTCCCCTTCTCTCTCACGCTCAGCAGGACCTGGGGAGGCAGCTGCCAGGTTGAGACTTCAAACGAGCGGAGATGTGACGCAGAAAAACCACAGAGGGAGGAAAAACAGCTTGTTCCTGCCCCCCCACCCCCCCACACACCCGGGCCGGGGAGCAGAGGCAGATTTGCCCCCCCCCCCCCTCACACCCCAACAATTCTCCCCCCCCTTTCCAGCATCCTCCCAGGGCGGAGGAGGTGTCTGACCGTGCTGATGGCAGCTTGGCAGCCCACTCTGCTCCTGCTGCCCTTGCTGGGGACCTGGGGTGAGTACTGGAGGGTGTGTAGGGGGGGGTGGTCAGGGTGGGGGTGCTGGGGGAGCACCCACCGTGCTAGGGGGTTGCCCAGGGGGACTTGTCACAGCGTGGGACCCCAAAAGTTCATGGTGAAACCCCCCCTGTGGGCACGTTTTGGGGGGCTGGGGTTTGGCCACACCCTTGTCTCAGCTCTCCCCGGGGCAACCCCTGAGCACGGGGTGGGGGGGGGGGTCTCAGGCTGCCAAGACCACGCACATCCGGTCCCCCCCAGCTGCAAGGGGTCCCCTGGGATGCTCATCCCACCCTATGGGTGCTGGGGTAAGGGTGGAGGGGCACCCAGTCGTCCCCCCATCCTCACCCAGCTCCCGCTGTCCCATCTGTCCCTTGATCCACACGGCCCCTCGCCACGGTGGCTGTGGCACCATCTACTGCTGCTCGGCCCCACCTTCCCACCAGGAGTGATATTAGCTCATTAGCACTAATTGGATGAGGAAAACACCAGGATAACCCAGCCTCCTCGGGGGGCATGTGGCCAGCCCGGGGCTCTGTCCCCACCCCTGAGCTTTGGGGACAGTGTTGTCCCCCTCGGCGCAGAGCGCGGCACGGCCGGGGATCTCCCAGCCGCCACCCCGACTCCTTTCCACCAGCACCATCTTTCCCTATCAGACCTCCCCAAAATCACCTCGTCCCCCCCAAAAAAAAACCCCACCCAGCCACAGCCCATGCCCCAGCACCCACTGCCCTCGGGCTGGGGGATCCCGAGGTGAGGACCCCAACTGACCTGCTGTCCCCACCTCTCTCTCTGCAGCCATCCCGGGTCACGGAGGAGCCACCCAGGACCCTGGAGGTGAGCAGGTCTTGGTGACCCTTCGTTAGCAGCTCCTTGGCCGTGGAGCCACCAACCAGGAAGGACTTTTCCAGCCTTCTCCTTCCCGTTTTCCAGGGAAGCCCCTCACCCCCGGTGCTTTCCCTGCAGAGCCCAGTCTGCAGCTGGTCGGCGGCGGCTGCCGCTGCGCCGGGATGCTGGAGGTGAAATGGGAAGGCAGCTGGAGAGGAGTGTGTCGGGATGGCAGGAGCAAGGCAGGAGTGGGGGACGTCTGCCAGAGGCTGGGCTGTGGCCCCCAGGTCCCCAAGCCCCTCCAGGTCACCTTCACCAGTGGGAAGGAGCCACAATCGTGGCTGCTGCGGTGCCAGCAGCTGCTGGCCGCCCCGCTAACGTGCCGTCGGGCGCCGGAAAATTGCACAGATCCCATCACCCTCGCTTGCAGTGGTGAGCCCAGACCCCCACCCTGGCCACCCCCATCCCTAGGGACCAGACACTGCAACCTGGCCCTTCTTTTGTCATTCAGAACCAGTGAAAACCACCCCCAAACCCCCACCGGTGCCTCCGACCACCACCCCGGAGCCTACCGGTAAGATCCTCGGCCCTGCCCGGCAACAAAGCTTCAGCCATGGTGGGATCAGGGACTTTCTGCTCCACAACCTGGTAGAATTAGATTAATTTGGTAGAGTTAGGTTAACTGGTAGAGTTGAGATTAACAGGCTATTAGTTTAATGGTTGGTAGAGTTAAGATAACGGTCGGTAGAGTTGGGATGATGGTTGGTAGAGTTAGGATAATGGTTGGTAGAGTTGGGATAATGGCTGGTTGAATTGGGATGATGGTTGGTAGAGCTGGGATGATGGTTGGTAGAGCTGGGATGATGGTTGGTAGAGCTGGGATGATGGTTGGTAGAGCTGGGATAATGGTTGGTAGAGCTGGGATAATGGTTGGTAGAGCTGGGATGATGGTTGGTAGAGCTGGGATAATGGTTGGTAGAGCTGGATTAATGGTTGGCAGAGTAGGGATAATGGCTGGTAGAGTTGGGTTACGCTTGGACTCGATGGTCTTCAAGGTCTTTTCCAACCAGAACGCTTCTGCAACGGAGAGAAATGTTGTGCCAGTTTGTAACAAGATGGTTTTTTTCCCCCCGTTCCTCACCAGGCCCCGCCAGGCTGCGGCTGGTGGACGGTGACTTCAGCTGCTCGGGCTTGGTGGAGCTGCACCGGGACGGGCTGTGGGGGGCTGTGGCGGGCAGTGTTTCCTTGGAGCTGGCCACCCGTGTCTGCCAGGCCCTGGGCTGTGGCTCCGCCATCAGTAGCCAGGGCAAGCAGGAGCAGGGAAGCCACCTGCCGGTGCGGTGGGAGCTGGTGGAGCCGTGTGAGGAACCCTCCATCTTTGACTGCTTCAACCGCAGCCGCGCGCGGGGCGGGAAGGTGCCGGCCTTCGTCGTCTGCTCGGGTGAGAGACACCGGGGTCCCGAGCAGCCCAGCGCCCGGCTCCCACCCAGCCCTGGCTGTTCTGCACTCCCGGACCCCCGTCCTGGCCCCAACCGCTTCGTGCTCCCACTCCTGGATCCCCATTCCAGCCCTGGCACAGCCCTGTTCCGAGACCCCCACTCCAGTCCCACCACAGCCCTGTTCCCAGACCCCCATTCCAGTCCCACCACAGCCCTGTTCCCAGACCCCCATCCTGGCCCTGGCTGCCCCCCATTCCCACTCCCACACCCCCATCCTGGCCCTGCTTGCCCCCCATTCCCATTCCCACACCCCCATTCCAGCCCCACCACAGCCCTGTTCCCAGACCCCCATTCCAGTCCCACCACAGCCCTGTTCCCAGATCCCCATCCTGGCCTTGGCTGCCCCCCATTCCCACTCCCACACCCCTATCCTGGCCCTAGCTACCCCCAATCCCACTCCCAGACCCCCATTCCAGCCCTGGCACAGCCCTGTTCCCAGACCCCCATTCCAGTCCCACCACAGCCTTGTTCCCAGATCCCCATCCTGGCCTTGGCTGCCCCCCATTCCCACTCCCACACCCCCATCCTGGCCCTGCTTGCACCCCATTCCCATTCCCACACCCCCATTCCAGCCCTGGCACAGCCCTGTTCCCAGACCCCCATTCCAGTCCCGCCACAGCCCTGTTCCCAGACCCCTATCCTGGCCCTGGCTGCCCCCCATTCCCATTCCCAGACCCCCATTCCAGCCCCAGCTGCCTGCCATGCCCCTCTCCCCCCGGAGCGCCGTGGCACTGTCCCCACGGGCACGCAGAGCTGGGCTGCCATCTGCCCGGGTTCAGGCACCCGCTGGCAGGATTTGGGGCTTGCAGAGCAGCTGGCAGAGCCGCCTTTCCCGCCGCATTTCCCACGGGAACAGCTCCAAGCTCCTCCAGGCAGGGCCCTGCCACGTCCCACGCTCATCCTGACATCCCCGTGGCACAAGGAGAAGCCGAAACGCCTTGAGGTGGCAGGGGAAGGAGCCAGGCCCGGCAGCCGCTGGGACGTCTCCCGGTGATCCCTGCCTGCTGGGATGTCTCCCGGTGATCCCTCCCTGCCTCTTCCCCCCCAGAATCCCAGCCCCGGGCCACGCGGAGGCTGGCGTGGGGTCCCACGCCTTGCGAAGGGGACATCGAGGTGTTCCACGAGGGGCGGTGGCAGGTGCTGTGCGACCAGCGGGCGCAGCGAGCCGAGCGGGGCCGGCAGCTCTGCCGGGAGCTGCGCTGCGGGAACCTCTCCTCCAGCTCCGAAATCCAGGATCCTCCCGCCGCGGGTGTCACCTGCGGAAACCCCATCCTGCACCTCTGCTCCACCGCCCTCAAGGAGTCCCAGACCTGCTCCCGGACCAGAGTCGTGTGTAAGTCGCCACGTCAGGCTCAGTCCCGGGAGGCAGCCCCCGCGCATCCCTGGACCATGCTGGGAGCTGGGATTTTCCGTGTGTGAACACCTCAGGGTGGGACCTCAGGGCAGGGGATGGGGAACACCTTGCTGGGGCTTCCTGGAAAAGGTGGTGGGGTCCTCAAACCCCCCGCCCCAGCACCCTCCTGGGGCGCGAGGGGCTCGTTTGGTGACACTCCTGTCCCCAGGCCAGGACTCAAAGCCACAGCCCCCCGGCGTGGCAGCTGGCACCATCGTGAGCATCTTCCTGGCCTTGCTGCTCCTGGGTGTTCTCCTGCTCATCTGCGGCCCTCCAGCCTACAGGAGGCTGCTGAAGAGAAGTAGGTGACCATCTCTGCAGCTTCTCCTCCTCCATCTTCCTCCTCCCCGCTCTGCCATCACCAGCTGGGGGGCTGGCAGCTCCCTGCCTCCATCCCTGCTGCCTCCCCCTCCAGCTCCTCCGGGGGTGGGATTTTTGGGAGCTGCAGGTGCTGCTCAGCCCCACAGATCAGATCCCTCCACCCCCTCCTTGTCTTATTGTCCCCCAGCTTGTCCCACAAGTGTGGGCACAGACCAGGGGGGAGGGATCAGACACCGAGTGGAGACAAAAGCGCAGGAGGAGGGTCTGGCAGGGGGATTATGGGGCCTGGGAGGGATGATTTGGGATGGCATATGGGGCTGGTGAGCTGTGGGGGGGGAGACATGAAGCTGGTCCCAGGAGAGATCTCTCCCCCCCCCACCACCACCCACCTCTGCCTTCCAGTCTCCAAAAAAAAGCAGCGCCAGTGGATCGGCCCCACGGGACTCAACCAGACGGGTGAGGAGCAGCACGGGGCTGGGGTCAGGTTTGGGGCTGGCTTGAGGGTCTTGGAGGGGGGTGGGTGGCTTTGGGGCCCTCCCTGGAGCTCAGGAGGAGCTGGTGGGATGGAGGTGTGAGCGGGTTGGCCCCCCAAAACTCCGGGGCTCTCGTTTCCTGCTTTGACTCATCGGAGTGAGATTAACTCAGCCCAAACCCCGGCTCAGGATGCGATTTTACTCAATCCCTTCCCCCCCCCCCCCCTGCCACGACGAGGTGGGGGGGGGAAGGTTGTGGGTGGGGGCACCTCAAACCTGCTCAAACCTCAACCCCTCCCTCCCCAAATCCTGCTCTCCTCTCCAAATCCTGCCTCTTCTCCCAGTCTCCTTCCACCGCAACAGCACGGTCACCGCCAGGCCGCGGGCGCAGCGGGGGGACAACGACTACACTCAGCCCCCCCAGCAGAGCTCCCGTTCCTCAGCTTACCCAGGTAAGAGCAGGAGGACACCAGGGTACAGCTCCTCCAAAGCTCCTTTTCCCACAAAACCACATCACAGCAAGACTTTCGCCACCATTAACCAGCCACATCCATTTCCTCCCCTCCCCAGCCCTGGAAGGCGCCGGCAGAGCTTCCAACCACCCGGATAACTCCTCTGACAGTGACTACGACCTGCACTCTGCCCACAGAGTGTGAACCACCCCCCCAATTCCCACCCCACCTGGGACCCCCTCGGATTGTCCCCAGGTCCTCAACTGAGCCATCATCCCCCTCCATGACCGAGGGTGGTCACGCAGGTGGCAGCACCATTGAGCAACTGCTGAATTCCTGGCTTTTCCTGCAGTTTTTGGCAAGTTTCCCCACCTTCGGGATGCAGCACAGAAAATGTGGGATTTTTGAGTCATTCTGAGACATCCCTGCCCTCGGCAGGAGGTTGGACAAGACCTTGGAAGGTTCTTTCCAACCCAAACCCTTCCATGAGTCTACACGAGGAACCAAAGGAATATCCGCGCCATTCGCCTCCGAAAACAAACCTGCCCCAAGCCCCAGGGGAGATGTTCCAGGGCAAATTCCACAATTCCGTGCCAGACCTGGAACCAAACTCCCCTGTACTCACCTTCAGCTGCACCCAAACATGTTTCTGAGAAAGCTGCTCCTTGGCTTTTGGTGGAAAAATGTGGTCATTTTTTTGTTTGTTTTTTAAGCTATTTATGAGTCGAAGAGACAAGCTGGGTCACAGGATCTTCATCCCACCAAGCAGCCACCCTACCAGCCATTCCAAGGGGGAATGCCAGCTTTTCCATCTCTCAGAAGTAGGATCACTCACACTCCTCCTCCCAACTGGGGCAGGGGTGGAAGCAAAATTGGGGTCCTGTTGGGAACGGGGGCTGAGCTCCGCGATAACGACGGTGAAACCGGCATCCTCCGGTGAAGCCCCACGTGTGGGATGGGGGGAAATTTGGGCAACTAAAGCCAACAGGACTGGGAAGGAGGGTGGGAATGCTGAGAATAAGTCCTGAGATATTTAATTAGCAGCAACTGTTGTAATAAATTTGGGGTGTTTTTTTCTAGTAATTATGTCTTGGGCTCTTCCCTTCCAATGCTCCCGGTGCTGTTCCTCACAGCGTCCACCTCCCGGCTGGGGAGGGAAAAGGTGGGATGGGGCCAGCCAGGCTCATGTCAGGTGCAAACAGGCCCCTCAGGGAAAAATCAAACCAAAAAAAGCTGGAAAAATGAGTAGGAAGAAGCCGGTCCTGCCAGAGGGTGAGAGGTTTTATGGACAAAACCCAGAGGAAGTTGGTGTAGGGACACCAGGAGATCAAGAGATCTTTGGATGCGCTTCCACTTCCCAAAGGAGCCATTGCCCTGACCCTGGGTACAATTCATCAAGTTTTATTACTGGAATTAACCACAGAGAGGGAATTGTTTCCATGAAACCCCCCCCCCTCCTCAAGCATTTTGCCTTTTTCTAGGCCATTAGTGAACTTTCCTCATAAATAACTTACAGGGAGCCAGGCGGGAGTGGTGGGATCAAGCGCCGAGCCAAGCAAACCCCCGGGAACCTCCTGCTCCCTCCATTAGTGTTTCCTGAGAAGGGGGATGGGAGGAAGGTGGGAACATCCCAGATCACCCCCCATAGCACCCTGGATCACCCCAGAATCCTCCCCCTCCCATCCCCTCAGGCACGAGAGGCCGGGGGGACGGAGGAGGCTGCGGAATTCCGGCAATTCCAACCCTCCCTCCTCCCTGTGACCCCAGGGATGTTCTCCCAAAGCAGCAGCAGCCTGAGATGATCCCATCCAAGCACAGACAATATCCAGGTGTTGAGCTCCAAGGAGGTACCACAGTCCTGGGTGGGACAGGGCATGGCTGGAACAGGCTGGGAAAACCCTCGGCACCGGACAGGAGCAGCAGTGAAGAAGTTTTTTTGCTTCCTGGGAGCAGATGAAGATGATGGAGTTGGGAATGGCATCCAGTCTGGAGCACACACAGGCTGGGAGAGCCTGATCTGATGGGAAGAGCTGGAGCCAAACTGGTGGGGAAGTTCTAAATTCCCAAGTCTCAAGGCCTGGCTCCTGATGGCCTGCGAGCCGGCCTGGCTCTGCCTCTTGCTTCCAGGAAAAGTCCTTGGAAAGGGTTTTGTGTCCAAAATCCCATCAAGAGATTCCCATTGCTGTCTTCTGGAATGACCCCACAACATCTGTCAGGCAGCCAGGAAACGGCAGGCACAGCTGGAGCAGCCTCAGGCTCACCCACGGATGAGGGGGATCAGTTCCCATCATTCCCAACCAAGTACCCAAACCATTCCCTGGTTTTCACACCGGAGCCTGGAGGAGCTGATTGGGAAGCCAACACTTCATCCCACCAGCCATGGTGACAAATCCAACCTGGAGTTGAAGCCAGTGGGGAAAAGCATCAGCCTGCCTGACCCCTGGAGCTATTCCCATCTCTTGTCCCGATGGATGGAAGAGCAACATCCTGGGCTCACCCTTCCTTCCACAAAAAAAAGGAGGGAGCAGGAGAAGACACTTGCCAGGAGTCTGGATTTAGTAGCCAGGCCAAGCAGGACGTGGAGGGTTTGGGGGTGGGGGGTATCCAAAGGGTGGGGGGGCTCCAGGAGGATAGGGAGGCTGTGGGGAGATTGGGAAATTTGGGAGAGGTGGCTGGGTTGGGTAAGGACACTGTGGTCTCCCTGTTCCAGGTGGGAAGTAGGGAGAATATCCAGGTCTGGGGGGTGGGGGAGGAGAGGGGTGAGAGCTGGGGAATGGTGGGGGACCCCTGGATGGAGACCAGGAATAGGCTGGTGCTGGAGCAGAGCTCCCAGAGGGAAGTTTGGGATACCCAGGGGTGGTGTCGGCAGCCGGGATGTATCCAGGCCCTGGAGGAGGTTTATAGGGAAAAGTGGGTTGGGAGCTGGGTTGGGAAGAGGCCACGTGCCCCACGGCGACAGGAGAGCTGGAGAAAGGAGCAGGAGGAAGAGCTCCTTGGGCTGTGGGCCCCAGAGGCAGGTTTGGGGTGGGGCTGTAGGGCAGGGGGAAGGGCGGCGTTCCCGTTGGGAAGGGTTGAGGCTTCGGTGGGTCCCCGGGCAGGGCGGTGGGGGGAGGCTGGGAGTCCCCGGCGGGATCCGGCTGCGGCGCCTCCGACCTCCTCACCATCTCCTGCAGCTTCTCCACCCTCACCCGCCGTAAGTGGGACAACTTCCTCATCAGGGAAAACTGCTCCAGGAAGGTTTCCAGGCTCACTTCTCCCTCCAGGAATTTCTCAGCCACTTTCTGGAAGAGGAGAGGGAACCCCGGGGTTCAGCTTCGCCTCCCACTGCTCCCTCCTTCCTCCAGGCCCCAGCTTGGGAGTTTATGGCACAGGGATCCCAATCCCCACCACCCAGAAGGAAAAAGAGAATCCCAGTTTTTTGGAGCAACACCATCAAACTCCAGGGAGATTATCCTCAGGGATGGAATTCCAAGAGTTTGGAGGTGTAATCATGTGGTTTTTCTGTCAGATGGAAGCGCTCACCTCAGATTCCTCCTCGATTTTCTGGCTTTCCACCTGCAGGAGATCCAGCAGGGTCTGTGGATGCATGGCTGCCACGAATTTCTCTGGGAAAACAGGCAAAAAAAGCAGGAGAGGAAAAGGTGAAGCACCAAGCAGGGAGGAATGCTGAACATCCAGCCTCTTTGCACCCTCCTGGGAACACCTCCCTGCCTTGGAAAGTGTTGGGTCATGGAATCGTGGAACGGCTTGGGTTGGAAAAGACCTCGAAGATCATCTGTTCCCAACCCCCCTGCATGGGCAGGGACACCTCCCAGCAGCCCAGGCTGCTCCAAGCCCCATCCAACCTGCCCTTCAACACTGCCAGGGATGGGGCAGCCTCATGGGGTTGCCCAGGGTCTCCCCACCCTCCCAGGGAAGAAAGGAGATGGAAGGAGAAGAAGGAAAAGGAACTGCTGCACTGAACAGGTTTGGGATCCATCCACCTGCCTCTCACCAGGGAAAGACAGGAATCTGATGCCCAGGAATCCTTTCTGCCACCAGCCCAAGGAGTTTCTCTCTGCTCAGCACAGCCCAGGCTGGGAGAAGGGAAAGGAAGGAGGTTGTCCAGAGGCTCACCCAGCTTTGCCTTCTGCTCCTTACAACGTTCTGCCAGCTCCTGCAGCTCCTCATATTTCCTGGACAGGTCGGTTCTTCCCGACTCCAGCGGTGCCTGGAACTTCAGGTTCTGCTCGGCCAGGCTGCGGTTGGAAGCCAGGGCCATCTCCCTTTCCAGCTGCAGCTCCTGAACCTGGGCAAGCAGAGGTGACAGTCACCTTTGGCTGAGGTGTCACCCAAGCCACACCAACCTCCCTTTGTCCTCACACACCTCCTGGGATTCCAGAGCCAGACGCTCGATCTCCTCGGCGTTCTCCTGCAGCTCCTGGAGCTCCTCCACTGTCCTGTTCCTCAGGGTGTCCATCCTGCCAGGGGAGCTGCAGGTCCCTAGGATCAGGGAGGGGGGAGGGAGAGGAAAGGAAGGCAAGTAAACCAGGAGGTTTTTTTTAAGAGGTACTAATCCTATCAGGGAACTAAATCCAGCTTGAAAACAGCCGCGCCAGAGAATTCCTCCTCTGATATAAGGGACCCAAGAAGGAAAAGAGAACATTCCCACTCCTTCCTGCTTTGGAAACAAGGCTTTTTTTCCCCTTTCCCAGCATGTTTGGAAGGATTATCCATGTGTGCCAGGTGGTTTGGCCAAGCAAACACCAAGTTGCAGCTGCTCCACAGGGACCTCCCGGCTCTGCTCGTATCCGTGGGGCCACCAGGGCCACTTGTGTCTTCCCAAACTTTGTCACCTCCCGGGTTCCTTTGGCTCCCAGTTCTCTTTTCCATGTCTTTTTCCTCTCTAGCTACGTGGTGTCCCCACTTCCCTCCCTTATTCCTCCTCAAATGACATTATCCCCACGTGGTGAACGGGATGCGACTCTTGCAATGGATAAACCGACTGGAATCTTCCAAAAATCAGGAATGCTGAGGTGTTCCTGCACTCCACCCGTGGCCTATTCCAAACAATCTGGGCTGCTTGGCAATATTTAGTGAAGATCAGGTCCTCGTGTCCCAGGTTCTGAGAGGTGGGATGCAAAAACGTGGGAATACACTACAGAAGAGGTGAAAAAGTGGGGAGCAGGACAGGGAGAGGGACCTACCCAAAGGATCTCAGAGCTGTCCCAGTTGCTTGAGGCTCCTTTGCTTTGCAGCCAGGTGAAACATTCCCGGGATATCCTCCTGGAAAGGTTGCATCAGCCTCTGGAGAGAAGGCAGAAGGAAAAGGCTCAGGGGTTACCACATCTCAGCACCCAGGATCCGGCCCAACCCGTCCCAGGAACAACCACTTGAAAACTGGGAAAGCAAAACCAAGCCCCAAGTTCGTGTCCGGGGATTTCCCTTCGTCGTTCTGCGAGGGAAAATTACATGGGGGGGGTGGGTTTTTTATTCGGTTATCAGGGGTGAAAAAGGGGAAAACGAGGGAGAGTGGCAAAGGAGAAGCTCAATCCCTGCCCTTCCGCGGGGTCAGGAGGGATGGGATGGTCTGTGGGAAGCATCCCAAGGGATCCCGGGAGGGTGGGCGCGCAGGGCTGGGCGCTGCCGGTAAAGGGACTCACGGATCTCACGGGCGCGCCGGTCAAACGCCGCCAGGGAGGGGAGATTCTGCCTCTCCGCCGGCTCCGAAAGACTTGGGAGGAGCGCGCAGGGGCTGCCCGCGGGATGCCGCACCCCAACCCCCGCCTCTCGGTGCTCTGCCGTGGGTTAGGGACCCCCCGTCCCCGTCCCCAGTCCCGGGGGTGCCCGCCCAAGGCCTCCGGGGGAAGCGCAGCGCCAGGCCCGCCCGGCGGCAAGTCCCTACCGGGACACCGAGGGGGCTGCTCCTCCAGCACCGGAGCCGCGCTCAGGGGTGGCGAGAGAACGGAGCAAACCGAGAGGCCGCGACGCACGGAGCCCCCGCGGCTGCCGGGACTCCCTCCAGCCGCCTTCCGGCTTCCGGCGGCAGGGCGGAAGCGGGCGGCACCACCGAGCTGCCGGCGGCTAGAGCGCCGCCTCTCCCGGCGGAAGGAGGAGGCGGGCGGGTCCTCCCGCCGCCATCTTGCGGCCGTGAGGCGGGCGGGCCGGGCCTGGCGCTGCCGGGCTCTGCGGGCGCCGCCTTGGGCAAACCTGGTGGCTTTTTTTAAAAATACATACTGCACCCTGGCCTGCCGGGGAGGCTCTCCTCGGTCTGTGGCCCCAGGAAGGCTCTGCCTCCCGCGTGTTTTCTGTCACGCAACGTCCGCCCTGACACCCCCCCCCCCCCATCCTTCCCTCCTTTCCAGTGACTCCTCGTGGAGGTTTTTATACCCTCCCGGGAGAATGTTCCTCTTGGCCAGGGTGTGCGAGAAGCCGACCCACGCACGCAGAGCCCAGAAATGGGCTTTTATTGCCCCGTTCTGGGGCAGGGAAGGGAGCAGGGCGCGGGGTCCCCCAGAGCCAGCTCAGCCGCCCCCAAACCCCCCAGCAAGTAACTCGAGTTCCTCTCGAGCATTTCACGCTCTTTACATCATCCCATTTTCAACTGGCAGCGCTGAAAACAACGGCCCTGGGTGCTCAAAAGGGCCCGGGGCTCGTTGTGAGCAAGGCTCCCCTGCAAGGCTTGGGTGGGTTTAATATGCAAACAGCTCGTTAATATATTCATGACATGGCAATAGGGTGGATCCAATTCATGCTTTCTACCTAGTGCTGAAGGCTGTAACCAAGATAAATTCGGGGCGAAGTTCCTTTCCATCCCTTTTATCTCTCCTTACGGGCCTGTTCACAACCTGGGACGTGTTTTTATCTGGTTGGGATCTTGTTTTTCCCCCCCATTTCTCTCTGTTTCACCGTTGCTTAAGCCCCGTTCCTGTTTCGTGCGTCTCTTCCTTTCTCTTTTACGCCGTTTCCTCCTCAAATGTGGTTTTTTTTTTCCCACCCCCCTCCAGCAAAGTGGCAAAGCATCCAGATGAGGCTGAGAGGACGAAATCGTGAGGGCAGGAGAGAAAAAAGGGGAGGATGACAGCAGAGCTTTGCTGGCAGCCGGTGGAAATGCAAGCCTGGCAGGTCTGTCGGGGGGGTCTGTGTGGATTTACGGGGAGATTTGAGGCAGTTTCTGACTTGTTGTCATCTCCTCAGCTCCTCACGGCCAGAGTTGGTGGTTTTGAGGAGGGCTAAGAGGCAGGAGAGCTGCTGCAGGGCCACGTTGCTCTTCACAGATGGCCTGGTGCTGGTTTATAACACAGCCTGTTGTTTCGGGTGAGTCAAGAGGAGGGGGGTCTTGGCTGGAATCCTGGTGAATCCAGCCCTCTGCGAAAGGAAAATGGGATTCAGAGCTTTCTTGGGTGGAGGCAAAGTGAGCCCGGTGAAGTGGCAGAGGTGGAGATTCCGGGGAGAGGTGTTGGAAGTGCAAGGGAAGAGAGGAGGAGATGATGGATGCTCGGGAGCCGTGGGCTGGGCACCGTGCCCTGGCAGCACCTACAGACCTTCACAACCTGTCAGAAAGTCATAGAACGGCTTATTTATCCAGGTGGGAACCAGCTGGAACTAAGAGATAAAGGCAAGTTCCTCCTGAATCCCCATGTTAGCTCCTCCTGGCGGGAAGCAGGGAAGTTCTGAGGCTGAGGAAGTTCCCATCCCGTTGTCCTCACCACGAAGCCAGCCTCCGTTTTTCCACCCATCCTTCCAAATTCCTGCAGATGTTGTGGGGGCTGAGGATGGTCACAGAATCACGGGATGGTTTGGGTTGGAAGGGACCTTAAGGATCATCCAGTTCCAACCCCCCTGCCATGGGCAGGGACACCTCCCACCAGCCCAGGCTGCTCCAAGCCCCATCCAACCTGCCCTTCAACACTGCCAGGGATGGGGCAGCCACAGCTTCTCTGGGCAACCTGGGCCAGGGTCTCACCACCCTCATGGTGAAGAATTTCTTCCTAATGTCCAACCTAAATCTCCCTCTTCCAGTTTTAGTCCATTCCTCATCCCATCCCTCCCTGCCCTTGTCCCAAGCCCCTCCCCAGCTTTCCTGGAGCCCCTTCAGGCACTGGAAGGTGCTCTCAGGTCTCCCTGGAGCCTTCTCTTCTCCAGGCTGAACACCCCAACTCTCCCAGCCTGGCTCCTTGGCAGAGCTGCTCCAGCCCTCCCAGCATCTCCGTGACCCTCCAGTTGGGACCACTGGGCGCTGCTGGGAAAGCAGCAGGATGAGACAGGCTGGAGGCTCTGAGGAGAACATGAAGGAGACTGCAGACAAGGTCACCAGGAGTGCTGTGATCCAGGAAAGGCACCTCTGCTCCCTGCTCCAGCACGTGAGGCCTCTTGGTAATAAACATGAGTCATGTGAATCCTACCAGGTCCCCGATGCTTTGATCAAGGACAATTTGTTTGAAGCTGGGCTGATAACCAGGTCGAAACTCAATGTTATTCCAAGGAAGGAGACTTGACTTTCCAAAAGGGAGATCCAGAACTCCAAGGCTTGTTTGAGGACGGATGTTGGAGCTACATTTAAGGAACGATTTGTATTCACCTGTGAGGGCTGAGCTGAAGATAAACCAAGTTGTGCTCCAGTTGGTTCTTGGCAATGAAGGAAGAAAGGTTCTCCAGTGAAAGGATAAAGTGTCCCCCCCAAAAAAATGGGATAAATGGTGTTTCTCTCAGTTGCTTCATCAGGTGAGGGAACCAAAGGCCAATAACCAAGGTGCAGCGTGAGCAGAAAGGACTGAAAAATGGGTGAGTGTTGAAGTGACACCAAGTACCAGATGTCCAGGTGCTCGGAGCACACGTGGTCCAGGACAAAGCTGGGATGAGGGAAGGAAGGGGTTTGGGAAGGAAACCACTGGCTGGGCAGGTGGGCCTAGAGGGTGGTGGGGAACGGACACAAGGGGGGAGGTTTCCTCAGGGCTCAGTGCTGGGACCACTTCTCTTGAACATCTTCATCAAGGATCGTGCTGAGGAGATAGAATGTACCTTCAGTGTGCAGAGGACACCAGGTTGGGAGGGAGTGTGTCCAGAGAAGGGCCCCAAAGCTGGTGAAGGGCCTTGAGAACAAGTCTGATGAGGAGCAGCTGAGGGAACTGGGGCTGTTTGGTCTGAAGGAAAGGAGGCTGAGGGGAGACATCATCAACCTCTACAACTACCTGGAAGGACGTTGTAAAGAGGTGGGTGCTGGTCTCTTCTCCTGAGGAACTGGTGCTGGAACAAGAGGAAGTGGCCTCAAGCTGCACCAGGGCAGGTTTAGACCAGAGGTTAGGAAGAACATTTTCACTGGAAGGGTTGTCAGACATTGGAACAGGCTGCCCAAAGAGGTGGTTGAGTCTCCATCCCTGGGTGTGCTTAAAAGTCATCTGGATGTGGCACTTGGGGACATTGCTCAGTGCTGGACTGGGGAGAGTAGGGTTGATGGTTGGACTCCATGATCTTGAAGGTCTTTTCCAACCTGAGGGATTCCACGATTCAGCTCCAGAGCCAGCTTCTGAAGCAGCATTTTGAAGCCTTCCTCCCCCGAGGAGATGAAGCTTGAATCCAGAAGGTGTTTTGGAGTGCAGCTTCCTGGAGGACCTCGTTAGGGATCCTCAGGAGTTGTTTGCAGCTCCTTGGGCTCCCAAGTGGAAGGTGGCAACGTAAACCTGAGAGGAAACCAACACACCACTAGGGTGGAAACACACAAAGGTTAAAAAAAACCCCTGTGGGGAGCAGAAGTTGATCTGCACAGTCCTTTGTCAGGTTTCACCTTTCATTCATTATCTGCCCCAGTTCATTTGTGGTTTTGGGTTGAACGTTCCTCAGGAGCCCAAGGGTCACATGGAACTTGGAGCCTTTCCCAAGAGGGAAGAATGAAAACAAACCCTAACACATAGTCCTCCTGGTTGGATGGGGTGATGTTTGTTTTCACCACGTTGTTCCTCAACAAGGGAAGGATTCAGAGCCTTTCCCAGGATCCCACCCATCTTTTTTGGTCAGGAATTGGTCGGAAGGCACCACTTTTCTCCACTCTTCCTCAGCCCTGGGTTGCAGGTGTACCCCTGGCCACGAGCAAACCCCTTCCCTTTCTGCCCTTGCACAACCAGGAAGCTTTGTGGTCCAACCTCTGTTTGGGCAGCCCAGGCAGAAAGTAACTTTCACTGATTGAGCAACCACAGGATGAGGCCACCCAAGGTGCTGGTCACCACCCAAGGTGTTGGTCACCACCCAGGATCACCCACAGCAGGTAGAAAGAGCCAGCCTGACCACCCGGAGGTCCTTCTCCAGCTAAATCCACCCACCAAAGATCAGGAGACATCTCTGAGGGCTTCCTTGAGGACTTCAAGCAAATATCCTGACATCAAACCGTTGGGGTTTGTCACCTCTGGAGCCTCAGACCAGCCCTTCCCTCCTCTCTCTGCCTTTCATCTGACAGGTCTGATAAAGCCACCTGTGATGTGTGATAATGCCTTTCTGGGAAGGACAGGAAAGACCAGGAACAGGGCCTGGAAAACAAGTTTGCTTCCTTAATCTGTGGTGGCTGAGATAAGGGCTGTCTCAAGAAGGTCATTTTTTCCAGGCTGAGCTTTTCAAGCCTGCTCAGATAAAGTGAAGGCGGCTCCTGAGCTTAGTCAGCAGAGTCCTGTGCTGTGCAGAAATCCATCTATGGCCCCATCTGGCCCTGGGAGTCAGCTCCAAGATGGTCAAACCCATCCCAAGTGGTCTGGCCTCATCTTGCACAGTTGCCATGGAGACTCCTCAGCCCTTGGCCACCGGGCCGTTGCGTTCCCGATGGCTCCACACACCAGGAGCTCTTTGTTTGCCACTTGGGGCCCATCTCGGAGCAGAGGCAGCTTGTGGAGGTGCCCATCTCCTGATGTTCACGGCTGAGGTGGCTCAGGGAATCTTGTGAGTTCCTTCCAGTGCATCTCGTGGAGCTTTTAGAGGAACCATCTCTTCACACGTGAATCACTGAAAGCAGCAAAGCCAAAAAAAAAAATGTTCCTGTCACCAGTTCTGCACTGCCCTGGACCTTCTCTGCAGGGGCAGGTCAAGGTCACCACTCCACTCTTCTGCTTTTGCAGCCAACCACAACCACGTCAGCCACCAACTGTCCTCCACCCACAACCAGCCCATCTGGAGCTTGGTTTCTGTGCTCCATGTGAGTCATTCGATGCTTCTGCTCCTCACGAGCCCAAGTTGAGCTTCTGCACCCAGGGACTCAGATCCAGCCTTCCTCAGACGTCAACATCTTACACTTCTCTGGACACAGACATAACTTCTGGGGGACTTCACTGACCAGGAACCCCCCCACCCCAGCTGCCCGAGGAGCTGGCAAACCAGAATGAAAACCTCCAGCTCCATCCCTCCAGCTGGGCTTCCTCTGCTTTGGGAGAACATGGCTGGGATCTCCCCATCGTTTGGTGCCCTCTGCTGCCGAGCAGAGCTACAACAGAGCGAGTGGCCACTTCTGCCTCCCACCCTGCTCACCCACCCTTGGCCTCCCACCCTTTGTCACCTACTCTTGGCCTCCCACCCTGGTCACCCACCCTGCTCACCCACCTTGGCCACCCACCCTGGTCACCCACCCTTGGCCTCCCACCCTTTGTCACCCACCCTTGGCCACCCACCCTGCTCACCCAGCCCAACAGACCCCAGCACCTGAAGAGTTGTGTTTCCAGCTCTTCCCAGCTTGGTTTCCCATGTCCTCAGGGTTCCCTTTGGGTTCTTCCAGACTCTGGCATCTCTCATTCCCTCTCTTTCTCTACCAAGGTTGGAAACATCCAGGTCACCAACCAGAGTGTCTCCTTTCTGTGTCACCCCCCCCTTTGGTGGCACCCTGAGCCTGGCTGTTCCCAGCACTGCTGCCTCTTCTTTACCATCCTGATGGACCCACCAGGCTGTTGGTGCTGTTGATTTCCCTCTCCCATGCAGGGCCTGGAAGGATGTTCAGTGACAGATGGGTCCCACCACGTCTGCTTCCAAACCCCAAGGGTCTGATGTTCTTCAGAAGGCTCTGAAGACCTGAAGAGTAAAGCCGGATGGGATCCTGGGTGGAAAAGACTTGGGAAAGAGGTGAAGCCATGGAATCATGCTGAGGCTTCAGCCACCTCACAGTGGACAGTGGACCTGTCCTGGGGGACCAGAGCCAAGAGCCAGGTGTGGAGGGAGAGGACCCTTATCTCTGGAGCCATCAGCATGAGCCACTCTCACTTCCAGCCCAGGAAGGACCAAGCCCAGATGATTCTCCAGCAAAACCCCATGGAATTAGCCCTCAGGATGGTAGGGAAGGACAGTGCCAGGTCCGTGCTGGGAGCTGTGCAGTGCTGCCTGACGTGCTCTTCCACCTTCCCTCTGTCATCAGGTGCTCTCCAGGGTTTCTCCTCCAAGAACCCATCTCCAAAGCCCTGTTTTCCAGTGCTGGATTCCACAACATCTTCATCCCGTGGATCACGATGTATCCCCAGATCATTGCCTGTCTGAACACACGTGGCTTTCCCTTGGCTGGGATCTACTGACAGGACAATGAGCTCATCCAAAAAACTTCCCACCATTTGACAAAGCCTTCCTCTTTCCATGGAAAAAAACCCATCCTGACCCTCAGCTCCTGGAGCTCCATTCCCACAAGGATTGTGGGCAGTGAAGGCCCTGCAGTAGAAGACTGGAAAACCTCTCTGGGTCTTCGTGGCACAACAGAATCCCTGGATTTGGGATCCCTCTGGCTGTTGGGAAGAGGTCAGCTCACTGGGTTGTCCATCTCTCAGGCTGGAAATCCAGGATGTTCCCTGAGCTGCTGGAGCTTCTCTCTCCTCATTTGTTCTCTGGGCGTGGAGCTGCAGTTGGTGGCAAATCCATCCCGGCTGGAATTCCAGAATAAATGGTTACCAAACAAGTTCCATTTTTTTTTCTTTTTTTTTGCTAAAACTGCTCTTTTCTCCTTACCCAGATTGAACATCCCACGGGAGCCCACCACCAGATTCCAGTTCTGGAGCCCCTGACGCAAGGAGGACACGGAGCTGTTGGAACAAGTCCAGAGGAGACCAAAGAGTTGATCCTTGGGCAGGAGCAGCTCTGCTCTGGAGACAGACTGGGAGAGCTGGGGTGTTCAGCCTGGAGAAGAGAAGGCTCCAGGGAGACCTGAGAGCACCTTCCAGTGCCTGAAGGGGCTCCAGGAAAGCTGGGGAGGGGCTTGGGACAAGGGCAGGGAGGGAGAGGACAAGGGGGATGGATGAAAACTGGAAGAGGGAGATTTAGGTTGGACATGAGGAGGAAATTCTTTGCTGTGAGGGTGGTGAGAGCCTGGCCCAGGTTGCCCAGGGAAGCTGTGGCTGCCCCATCCCTGGCAGTGTTGAAGGGCAGGTTGGATGGGGCTGGGAGCAGCCTGGGCTGGTGGGAGGTGTCCCTGCCCGTGGAGGGGGTTGGAAGTGGATGGTCTTGAAGATTCCTTCCAACCCAAACCATCCTGTGATTCACTCTGTTTTCTCATCCAAATGTGCTGCTGGGCTCATGCAGAGCTGGGGAAGCTCAGCTCTGTCCTGCTCAGCTCAGCTCAGCTCAGCTCAGCTCTGTCTTGCTCAGCTCAGATCATCTCTGCTTTGTCCTGCTCAGCTCAGCTCAGATCAGCTCAGCTCAGCTCAGCTCTGTCCTGCTCAGCTCAGATCATCTCTGCTTTGTCCTGCTCAGCTCAGCTCAGCTCTCATCTCTGGTCTGTTTGTCACTTACAGCCACCTGCAGGCACTGACTGGCTCACCAGGCTGGTGAGGAACACGATCCCAAGGCTCCACAGGAGGTTTTCAAGCTGTGGCTTCCTGCCAGCTCCAGATTTTCCATTCTGGGGATCAGCCAAGACCTTCTCCTTTCCAGATCCCTACCCCCAAACTGCTGCCATCCCCCTTTCCTTCAGCTCAGGGAGAATCAGATGTTTCATCCCTTTTCTTCCAACCATCAGATCCACCAGATCTACCAGGTTCTTCTCCATCTCATTCCCCAGGTGCAGTGTGGCACCTGCCCTCAATTCTTTTATCATTCAGAGCTGGGTTGAAGGTGGGATGGAGGGGGGAAGCCAACTCCAGCCCGGGTGGTGCCTCTGGGCAGGCTGCTCCCCAGCTCCTCAACGCAGGGTCTGGCTTTGTCCCCAAGCTCAGGACAAAGTGACCACGCCAGCAGCCACATCTCACACACATGGTGTCATGATGAAGGCCAAGACACCTGGTCCAGGGCCAGATCCCTCTTGACCTTGCCATTGTTCAACCAGCTCCTCCTCCCCTCTCCCCAGCTGGTCCCAATTCCACAAGCAGCCCTGATCTAACCCTCCAGCAAAGGGCTGGGGGCGGGGGGGATGAGGGGACCCCAAAGATGGGTGGTCCCTGACAAACCCCTCCAGGCAGGAGCTCCTGGCAGTGGGACAAGGATGGTCCTGAGGAGCCCCAGGACCCTTTGGTCTGCAGCTCCCCTGAGAAATGGCCACAGCCAGGTTCGTGTCCCCCTCCCCAGCATCCCTCAGTGCCTCCCAGCTGGGACTGGGAGGAACTGGAAGGGTGCTCAGGCATGCCCAGGAGGGTCGTGGCATTTGACCCTGGGGGAGGCTGGAGAACCCTCAGCCTGACATTCCCCCCACCCTGTCTCCCTTGAGGACGTTGTGATAACTCCCCAGGGAGCCGTTTGCCTTTCTTATCTGGCCAAACATCCCTGCTTGGGATATAAGGAGCTGGGCTGGGACCTGCTGCCATACCTGGCCTCTCCCTTTCTGCTGTCACCAGCCACCATGAAGCTGCTCCTGCTCCTCAGCTTGGTGACCCTGGCCCACTGCCTTGCCCCCAGGTGAGCGCCGGGGGTGGCCGCGCAGCCACCGCCACCCCCAGAGCCCCCCCAGCTGTGGGACAGGGGGGGTGGTGACGGGGTGTCCTGCCCCCTCTCCCCTTTCTCCTGCCCCCCAGGATCCTCCTGAGGAGGATGAAGTCCCTGCGGCAGACCCTGCAGGAACAGGGCTTGCTGGAGGGCTACCTGAAGGAGCACCCCTACAACCTGGCCACCAAGTACTTCCGCAGCCGTGTGGGCGCCGAGCCCATGCAGAACTACCTGGACGTGAGCACAGCGGGGCAGCCCACGGGGCCACTGGCCTTTTACCTGTCCCCCCAGCCCCTTGCCTGTCCCCCTAGCCCCTTACCTGTCCCCCTAGCCCCTTACCTGTCCCACTAGCCCCTTGCCTGACCCCCTAGCCCCTTACCTGTCCCACTAGCCCCTTACCTGACCCCCTAGCCCCTTACCTGTCCCCCAAGCCCCTTGCCTGTCCCCCTAGCCCCTTGCCTGTCCCCCTAGCCCCTTACCTGACCCCCTAACCCCTTAGCTGTCCCCCTAACTTCTTACCCATCCTGTTAACCCCTCACCCATCCCACTAACCCCTCACCCATCCTGTTATCCCCTTACCTGACCTACTAGCCCCTTACCAGTTCCCCCTAACCCGTGACCTGGCCCACTAGCCCTTTACCCACCCTGCTAGTCCTTTAGCCTTCCCCCTAGCCCCTTACCAGTCTCCCTGACCCCTTGTCTGACCTACTAGCCCCTTACCCATCCTGCTAGCCACTTAACTCATCCCACCAGCCCCTCACCCATCCTGCTTTGACAGAACGAGTACTTTGGCACCATCTCCATCGGGACCCCACCCCAGAAGTTCACCGTCATCTTCGACACAGGCTCCTCCAACCTGTGGGTGCCCTCGGTGTACTGCACCAGCCCCGCCTGCAGTAGGTGTCTGGTAGCCCCGTGACCAGCTGGGAAATGGGTGAAGGCAGCAGGAACCCCAAGCTTGGCCACCCCCTGTCCTACCTGGCTCCGGGAACCCCTGGAAGGACTGGGAGCTGTGGGTGGCTCTGCCCGCTCTTCTCCCCACGGCTGTTGGGCGATGGGGGAGGCACTGGAGGGTCACTCTTAGTCCCTGAGGACAGGAGGGATGGTGACCATCTCCTGCCCATGGCCACAGGCACCCACCACCGCTTCAACCCCGTGGATTCCTCCACCTTCCTGAGCACCAACGACACCCTGGAGATCGTCTACGGCTCCGGCAGCATGACCGGCATCCTGGGCTACGACACCACCACGGTGAGGCAGGACACCCCAGCCCCCCGCTGCCCCACGGGGAGTGGGGACACTGCCCACACCACTCTCCTCTCCCCGTCTCCCTGGCCAGGTGGCGGGCATCCAAGTCTTCAACCAGATCTTCGGGTTGGCTGAGACCGAGCCCGGCAGCTCCTTCCGCTACGCGCCCTTCGATGGCATCCTGGGGTTGGCATTCCCCAGCATTGCCTCCTCTGGGGCCACCCCTGTCTTTGACAACATGATGAAGCAACACCTGGTGGCCAGGGACCTCTTCTCTGTCTACCTGAGCAGGTAAGACCTGGCCACAGCCACCCAGATGAGGATTTTCTCCCATTTCCAAGGTTGGCTCCAGCACCGTTCCCTGCTGGCTCCCGGGGGACACAGCTCCCCATTCCTTGGTGGTTCCTGAGGGACACAGCTCCCCATTCCTTGGTGGTTCCTGAGGGACACAGCTCCTCATTCCTTGGTGGTTCCTGAGGGACACGGCTCCCCATTCCCTGCTGGCTCCTGGGGGACACAGCTCCCCATTCCCTGGCAGCTCCTGAGGGACACAGCTCCCCATTCCTTGGTGGCTCCTGAGAGACACAGCTCCCCATTCCCTGGCAGCTCCTGAGGGACACAGCTCCCCATTCCTTGGTGGCTCCTGAGGGACACAGCTCCCCATTCCCTGGCAGCTCCCAGGGGACAGAGCTCCCCATTCCCTGCTGGTTCCTGGGGGTCACAGCTCCCCATTCCCTGGCAGCTCCTGAGGGACATGGCACCAGCAGAGGGGGTAGCAGCAAAGCCCCCCTCGGTGATGGCACTGCCAGCAGAGCAGTGGTGACAGGGTGGGACCTTCACCTCAGGGCTCCCCCCTTGCAGGGACGGGCAGAGTGGCAGCTTTGTCCTCTTTGGTGCCATCGACCCAGCCTACACCACCAACGGCATCTCCTGGATCCCCCTCTCTGCTGAGACCTACTGGCAGGTCACCATGGACAGGTAGCCCTGGCGCAGCCCCCAGCCTCGGTGGCTCCCCCCCCAGGTGGTGTCATTTGGGGGAGCTGGGGAGGGGTGAGAAGGTGCTCACCCTGTCCCCCTGTCGTCGTCCCCCAAAGTGTCTCTGTGGGTGGGCAGATTGCCACCTGCTTCTATGGCTGCCAGGCCATCGTGGACACAGGGACCTCCCTGCTGGTCATGCCTGGCCGAGCCCTCCGCCAGCTCCTGAGCTCCTTGGGGGTCAGCCCCAGCGGTGAGGTGAGACCCCCCCCCCCAAGTCCCCTTAGGGGCACACAGGGGGTTTCTGCTAGACCCTGGGGGAGGTGGTGGGGGGGCTGTCCCTCTTGGGGTTGGCTGCTGCCCCTCCACCTGCCAGCCCTGCTGTCACCTCCTCGTTTCAGATCAGCTGCCAGGCCGCCCGGAGGTTGCCCGACGTCACCTTCCACATCAACGGCCGGGTCTTCCCCTTGTCACCCCGCTCCTACGTGATAGAGGTGAGCATCCCACCAGGGAGGGGGGCTTCTTCTGGGGCTGGTGACCATCACCACCCCCCCCCCACCACCACCACCACCACATCTTTGGCTGCAGAGCGACGGGTACTGCGCCCTGGGCTTCCAAGGCATGGATGTCCCCACCGAGTCGGGCGAGCTCTGGATCCTGGGGGATGTTTTCATCCGGGAATACTACGTCATCTTCAACAGGGCCACCAACATGGTGGGGCTGTCCCGGCTGCTCTGAGCTTGTCTCCCTGCTGGGGACAGGGCCAGGCAGCGTGTCCCGCTGCCCTGGTGTCCCCACCCTGGTGGCTGGCAGGGCTGGCCCTCGCCCAGCGCTCCCGTCCCCTCCTGCCGTGGCCACCGTGGAGCACAATAAAGCTGTGGAGAAGCCCCCTCTGTGCCACGATTCTCTGGGAAGGGCTGGCTTGGCCACCCTAGTGCTGTCACTGTGTCCCCAGGCAGGGACATTGGGGTGGCCACTGCTTGGCTGTGTCTCCGTGTCACCCTGTGCCGAAGCAGGTGTCCCAGGGACACCTCTTTCTGTCCCCGGGGCACCAGCAGGGCACACCGTGAGGTGGCGGTGGCCAGGTGGGCTGGGGAAGGTGTGGGGACCACAGGGGATCAGGATGGCACCTCTGACGCTGTCCTTGTCACCCTGGGGGGGTGCTGCACACCCCAACCCCCAGGGAATGTCCCCCCGGAGGGTGCAAGCAGGAGCAGGGGGACGGGGCGTAAATACCAGGGTGACTTTATTGGTGGCAGGGAGGGCAACTCACCCCCTCCCCACCCCAGGGGTGGGTGCTGGAGTGGGGAGGGGGGAGGGGGGGGAGGTGGGTGGCACAGGGCACCCCAGGATTGTCTCCCAGCCCCACATCCTGCACCCTGAGAGCTGGGGAGGGGCGAGGGGGGGGTGGTGGGTGGTGGTCCTGCCCCACAGTCCTGCTGCAGTGGGGTGTGAGGGGCTGGGGGGACCCTGGCACCCCAGGGCAGAGGGGGACAACGTGGCCTCTGCCCCAGAGAGAGGTGGTGTCCGTGCACCCATGGGAGCAGGGAAACACCCGTGGGAGTGGGGATGCCCCCCTGGGAGTGGGGATGCACCCATGGGAGCAGGAATGCTGTTGCCCACCCAGTCTGCTTGGCACCTCCTCCCCAGCCACCCACCCCTCCCCCGGGGGGGGCCTGGTGGGCCAGACCTGCTGGTCCTACAGCCCCCCCACTCATCCCCCTCCTCCTCTTTCTTCATCCTCCTCCTTCTTCATCCTCCTCCTCTTCATCCTCCTCCTGCCCTAGGGAGCCACGTGCCCTATGGCAGAGGGGTCGGCATCCCCGGGGGCTCCCTGCACCTTGGGGCTCGACCCTGTGGGAGCTGGGGGGGCTGTGGGCTCGGGGGGGGTGCCGGGGGGGCAGAGCAGCTGCCGATGGGTGCCCGGGGGGGCTCAGTGTGCTCGGGGGGTGCTCCCCAGCCCTGGCACTTCCCAGAGAGCTGCCCAGGGGGGCTGTGTTGGGGAGCAGGAGCAGGGCCAGTCGGTGCCGGGAGGGCCGGGTCGATGTGGGGGGGGGGCTGGGGTGTGGGGTGTCAGGGGGGGTGTCCTCGTGGGCTGGGGAGGGGGACAGGGACAGGTCAGTGCTCTGCAGGGGGAGCCGGACGTCCGTGGCTAACGGAGAGAAGCTTTTGGTTAGCACCCACCTCCCCCTGGGAGCCAGGGATGGGGGGCACCCAACCCAACCCCCCACCCCTGGGGTGCTGCAGCCTGGCCGGGTCCCCAAGCCGGGAGTGGGGACACAAAGCAGACCCTGCCACCAGCACCCCAGAGCCCGGGCACCCCCCGTTACCTTGGCAGGGTGGGCAGCAGGAGGGCAGGGCGGCCGGCTCGGCACAGGACAGGGGACACAGCCTCTTCTCACAGCTCACCTCCCCGAGCTGCCACCCAGGGGTGGTGGGGGGAAGGGGGGGAAGGTTGGGGTGAGCCAGCCCTGCTGTCCCCTTCCCTGGTCCCCTCTACCACCCACAGGGGCCACCCCAGGGTGACCCTCCTCACCTGGCACGTGCAGCGGGTGCAGGGCTGGCCCTCGGGGGTGAAGGTCTGGCCGTTCCCCACCTTCCTGCCCTGGTAATTGCAGTCTGGGGGGGGGGGCAGGCAGTTCTCAGAGCATGGAGGGGAGGGGGGTCACCAGGCAGGAGAGGGCACCCCCTGCTCCCCACCACCCTGGTTTGGGGCTAGGACAACTGGCCACCACCAACTGGCCGCCACTAACTGGTTGCCACCAACTGGCCACCTCAGAAGCTGGGGGAGCAGGTGGCTCTGCTCAGGGTTCTTGGATTGTGGGGGTTTTTTTTGCAAGGAAACTGTCACCCAGGGAATTAAGGAGGGGATAAAGGTGACTCCATCAAAGCCCAGGAACCACAGATTAAGGAGAGAAAGGCAGCTCAGAGGTGAGAAATGAATCATTAACCGTGAGGTAATGGGGCCTCAGTCAAGCCTGAGATATTTTCTAAAAGGGTTGTTAAACAAGTGCCATTAAAAACCCATCCAAGCAGGTTTTAAAAGTGATGTTTAAAGGCCTGCAAATACAAACCCTCCTCAAAAACATGTCCTGAGGGTGATGTCAAACACTTGGGCTTGGAAACCATCAGAAGCCAGTTTTAAAAAAGGGAAGTTAAGGCCAAAACGAGCTGCTGGTGACACCTTTGTTGGTGTCACCTTTAGCTCATCAGGACTGGTTCGTGTCCCACGTCTGAGCTGCCTCTGCCCCGGTGTGAATGGTTGCTGCTGCCAACGGGGTCACCCACACACTCCCTGGTGCCTCCACAGGTTCCTTGGAACAATCCAAGGTTGCCCACAGCACTACCTGCTGCTGGGTGGCCAGTTGTTCCCCCAGTGGTGAGCTGGTGGTGTAGAAGTGGCCAGTTGCTGGTGGCCAGTTGTCCCTTCTGTTCCCATCCCCTTGGCTCTTACCCTTGCAGACGGGGCAGCACTCGCCCTCGGGGTGGAAGGGGTAGGTGCAGAAGATGGCACAGTCCACGGGGGAACAGGCCACTGAGCCCAGCTGTGAGACAGGACACACACCTTAGCACCCACCAGGGTGGGCTGGGGAAAAAATAGAGGAGGGGGTAACCAACTAGGGGGGGGGTCCCAGCGCAGCCCTCACCAGGCAGATGCAGCTGAGACAAGGGTCCAGGACAGAGGGGAAGGTCTCGTTGTTGTAGAAGATCCTACCCATGTAGGTGCAGCCTGTGGGGAGGGGCAGCTGGTGGTCCCCCAAGTGGTTTGGAGACCCCCCTCTGTGGGCAGAGGGGACGGGGAGGGGACAGCAGCCATCACCTGCTGAGCAGTCGGGGCAGCACTGCCCGGGGATGCGGATGGGGTAGGGACAAGTCTCCAGACAATCCGTCCTCTTGCAGCTCACGGAACCATCTGCCTGCAGGGATGAAGCACTTGACAGAGACCTTGGGCTACCTCCAACCCTCCGGGTGAAAGGCCAAGGAGCTGCTGAGGAAGGTGTCCACAAGCAGCCCGAGGCGGGGGATGAGGGAGGGGGGGGCAGGAAGGGGGGGTGAAGCAGAGCAGGTTCTCATTCACCTGGCAGATGCATAACTCACAGGGATCGCCCGGAGACCAGATCTGTCCAATGGGAAACTCCACCCCGTTGTCATCCACCAAGCAACCTGGGGTGGGGGGACAAACCTGGGGTGGGGGGACAGGGGGAGGCAGGCACCCCCAGCCCATCACCCTCCAGCACCCCCCCGGTGGGTTCCCCTCCACCCCAGCTGGTTCCCGTCCTGTGCCCACTCCCCACCTGCACCCCCTGTGCAACCCCAGTCCCTGTGCACCCCCACATCCATCTCCCCCCCCCCCCTTTCCCTGTCCCCAGGTGTCACCAAACATCCTGTCTTCCTTGTCCCCAGCTGTCCCTCACATCCCACCCTCCCTGTGCCCAGGTATTCCCAGCCTCCCACCCTCCCCATCCCCAAGTGTCCCCCCCATCCCTTCCTGCCCATCCCTAGATGTTCCTGACACCCTGTCCTCACTGTCCCCCGCAATCCCACCCTCCCTGTCCCCAGGCATCTCCCACATCCTGTCCCCCCCCCACCCCAAAAATCCCACTCTCCCTCGCCCCCCCCTCCCATCCTCCCTGTCCCTGGGCATCTGCCACATCCCACCCTCCCCTTCCTCTAATGTCCCCTACGTCCCACCCTCTCCATCCCCAGGTGTCCCCAACATCCTGTCCCCCCGATCCCCCACTCTCCTTGTTCCCAGCTGTCCCCCCCCATCCTGTCCCCAGGTGCCCCCCACGTGGTCTCACCGGCGGGGGCCGGGGGGTCCCTGCAGGTGAAGCAGCACTGCCCTGGGCCCAGGTGCTGCTGGTGCTGGGGACAGTCCAGCACGGGGCAGGGGGCAAAGGAGCACTCCACCTCACCACCCTGGGGACAAGGGGACATGTCACCCACTGGCTCTGCACCCCCGTGCCCACCCACTCTGCCTCAGCCCCCAGCAGAGGCTGGAGCTGCCCAAGCAGGATGGGACATGGAAGCCCTGGAGCATCCTTGGGGACCCCACACCCCTGGGGTTCCCACACCCCTGGGGACCCCACATCCCTAGGGGTCCCCAGTCCCTGGGTACCCCACATCTCTGGGGACCCCATACCCCTGGGAACCCCACATCCCTAGGGGTCCCCAGTCCCTGGGTACCCCACATCTCTGGGGACCCCACATCCTTGGGGACCCTCCATCCCAAGAGATCCTGTGTCCCTGGGGATCCCCCATCCTGAGGGACTATCCATCCCTGTGAACGCTTCATCCCTGGGGATCCCCCCATGCCTGGGGATCCCCCCCCCAATCCCTGGGGACCCCCAAGACCTACCCTGCAGACACAGGTGGTGCAGTCGTCCCCATCCAGGCTGAACCGGGCACCGTGTGGGTACGTGTGGCCCCGAAAAATGCACCTTGCTGGGGAGGAGAGAGGTCTCCTGGTGAACCCCCACCCGGAACTATCCACCCCCCCATCCCCAGCAGAGAGCCCTGGGGTCCCCCTGCCCCACGGGATGGGGGTCCTGGGGTACCCACCTGGCTGGCAGGAGCAGCAGTCAGCTGCCGAGGGGCTGGGGCAAGAGCCTGGGGGGCACTCGGGGGAGATGCAGGAAACATTCCCAGCCTGTGGAGGAGAGCAGGGGGCAGCCAAGGGACAGTGAGACCCTTCACCATGGGGGGACAACATGGGGGTGTCACACCCCCCCCATTCCTCCAGGGCACCCCGCTCCGGGATGGCTGAGCTGGGGGAGGATGTTCCCATCCCCATCCCCCCCCTCCCCGGGCTCACCAGGCAGATGCAGACGGTGCAATTCCCATCGGATGGGGAGAAAACATCACCCTCAGCACGGGCCACCCCCTCGTGCAGGCACCCTGGGAGGGGACAGAGGGGTCAGGGGGGGCCACCCCGAGCAGTGGGGCTGGGTGTGGGGGGGAAGACAGGGATCACCTGCACAGCTGGGGCAGCAGCCCCCGGCCGGGGCGGGCAGGGGGTGGGAGCAGGTGACGGGGCAGCTGGTGGCTTTGCAGAGCACTCGTCCCCCCTGCAAGGGGACAAGTGGGCTCAGCCCCCACCTGGGGCTGGGAGGAAGCATAGGGAGGGTGGGATTGGGGGGCTCACCTGGCAGGAGCAGCTCCGGCACCCCCCAGGCTCCATCCAGTGAGCACCGGGCTCCCGGGGGACCCCCCGGTACCAACAGCGAGGGGCTGATGGGGGGGAGGTACCAGGGGCTCCCACGGGGTGTGGGGACAGCTCGGTGGCCGGGGACAGCTCGGAGGGAGGGAGCTGGGTACCCGGAGCTGCGGCGGGGAGGTGGGATGAGGGGGAACCCCTGGGGAGCAGGAGGGACCCTCCGGAGCTGGGCGGGAGCAGGACGAGGGTGGGCGGATGCTGCAGGGACTGTAGGATGGGCGATGGAGCCAGGATGGATTTGGGATAGCCTGGGAGGAAAGGAAGGAACAGGAGTCATGTGGGGCAGGCAGGGAGCTGGGAACATCCCGGGGGGGACAGGGAAGCTGTGGCTGCCCCATCCCTGGCAGTGTTGAAGGGCAGGTTGGATGGGGCTGGGAGCAGCCTGGGCTGGTGGGAGGTGTCCCTGCCCATGCAGGGGGTGGGACTGGATCACCTTTAAGGTCCCTTCAGCCCAGCCCATTCCATGATCCCACCCCCCCTCTCCCAGCCCGGATACCTTCACAGGAGACCCTGTCGGGGCGGAGCCGGTACCCGGGGCGGCAGGAGCAGAGGAAGCTGCCCGGGGTGTTGTGGCAGCCGTGCTGGCAGGCCCGGCGCTCCCCTGGCCACCAGCACTCGTTGACATCTTGGGGACAAAGTGACTTGTCAGCGGGCTCCAAACCTCGGGGGCGCAGCTCAAGGAGGAGCCCGCAGCACCGAGCTGTGTGTGTGTGTCCCATCCCCAGGTCTGGGGGGGCAGGACGGGGGGGGGTCTCACCCAGGCAGGAGTGTCGGTTCCCGTGGAGGTGGTACCCGGGCCGGCAGGAGCAGCGGTAACTGCCCAGGCTGTTCTTGCAGCGGTGCTGGCACGGCGTGGCCAGGCACTCGTCCGTGTCTGGGGGGGGGGGCACAAAGGCTCAGGAGCACCCCCCACCCCCCCCTCCCCCCATTTGCCCCCCAGCCCGGCCCCCCATACCCTGGCAGCTGTGGCGGTCGGCAGCCAGCTGCATCCCGGGGCCGCACTCGCAGACAAACCCCCCCCTCGGTGTTGACGCAGGGACCCTCGCAGGCAGCGCTCAGGCACTCGTCGATGTCTGGGGGTGACAGGGGACAGATGGAGATCTGGGCAGAGGGGGAAGCACCGGGATTTCCCTCCCCCCCCATATCCCAGCGGGACCCTCCCCACCCCCCCCATTCTGGCTCACCGGTGCAGCGGACGCCGTGGGGCGTCTCCGCCATGGAGAAGCCGAGGGGACAGACACGGGCCACCTCCTGGCACCCGCCGTGGTTGCAGGAGAGGTCGCAGCCGTACTCCCCACACGTCCCCGGGGGCTCTGAAAGATGGGGAGGGGGTTGGTGGGGTACCAGCACCCCCCCACCACCACCAGCACCCGCTCCCCCCCCAGAGGATCAACCTGCCCCGGGAGCATCCCTACCCCTAGCAGGGCTGGGGAGGTGACAAAGAGCAATGTGCCCCTGCCAGGAAAACCCTTGGGGGGGGGGGGGGGAGGGAGGTTTGTCCCCCAACTCTGGGTGTGAGCAGGAGCGGGGGGTACCTGGGCAGGTGATGCCCCGCTCCCCATCCGGGCAGGAGCAGAGGTTGGGAGCGACGCAGACGCCGCCGCCGCAGCCGAAGGAGCAAAGAGCTGTGAGGAGGGGAGGGACAGGAGGACATCAGGAGGGCAAGGACCTTACCACCCCGCCCCCACCACCACCAACCTGGGCCCCCCCACACCTCCCTCCAGAGCCCCCCCCCACTCACGTAGGGTGCAGTGCCCGCTGCCCGGAGCCAGCATCCAGCCGGGACAACATCCGCTGCCGAAGGCTGAGAAGCAGACGTGGGGCCCCACGCGGCGCCTGGGCCGGGGGACGAGAGGGCTGAGGCCACTGAGCCCCGGGACAGGGAGCAAAGGGCCCCGGGGAGCCCCCTCGGGTCAAAGGGGACACAGGGGAGAGGCCACAAGGTGCCCGCGGTCACCCCGTTCCTGGGTGGAGGTGGGGATGGGGTGAAGGTGGGTGAGGTGTGACCCCAAAGCAAGGTGGGATGGAGGGAGGGGATTGTGTCCCAGCTCAGCCCAACAGCCCAGCAGGAGGTGACAGGGAGAGGTGTCCCCGGGCAGGACACGGGGAACAGGACAGGGATGTGGGGAGGAGGACAGGGAGGTGGGAAGCAACAGATGGATGCGGGGAGCAGGACACGGGTGCGGGAAGCAGGACATGGACATGGGGAGCAGGACAGGGATGAGGGGAGCAGGACATGGACATGGGGAGCAGGACATGGATGAGGGGAGCAGGACAGGGATGAGGGGAGCAGGACACGGGGAGCAGGACAGGGATGCAGGAAGCACGACCTGAAGGAGGTGCCGCTGGGCAGAGGGGGGGGTCCCGCGGGGTGCCAGCCCCTCCAGAACCCCAAGAAGAGGCGGAGGGGCGGGCAGCCCGGGTCTGGCACCGCACGGCACTGCCCCGCACAGCCCCCCCGGCCCCGTCCCCAGGTGTAGCCGGAGACAAGGAGAAGGAAAAGAAGAAGGCAAACCCGGCTACCTCTCCACGGCAAAGCTGGCCGGTTTCTTCCTCCCGGGGTACACCCTGCCCTGGCAGCCCGGGAAGAAGAAGGATCCACAGGCAACCTGGAAGAGCAGCAGCTCGCCCAACATGACAGGAGGTTCCCCCAGCCCGGGGCACGGTCCCAATTCCTGCCTTCCCGCCGGGGAGCAGCCCGCATGTTGGCCCTTGGCCCTGCTCCTCCTCCCGCCCGGCGAGCCGGGAACAATGCGGGGGGTGGAGGGAAGGAGAGAGCGGGAGGTTGGAGGGGTGGGGTAGTAGGGGGGGGGGGGGGGGAATGAAAACAAGAGAAGCTTTTAGCCCCCGGTTCATTTTAGCCCGGCAATTTGGGGGGCAGAGGGATGCTCGCCCCACGTTGGCTCAGCTTGGGTCGGTGGGTGCGTCTCGGTCAGCAAGAGCGGTTGGTTTGGGACAGGGAATAAGGGTCCCCAAGGAGGGGAAAAGCAGCGGTGAAAAGCGTGTCTCGTCCCCCCCCCCCCCACCTCCCCTCCCTCCTCTCCTTTCCCACATCTGGCAAATCTCCGGCTTGGCCTCTCCCTACCCCTCCTCCTTCTTCTCCTCCTTCTCCTCCTCCTGGCGGCACTGGGCTGCTTTCCCAACCCTGCGCTGGGACCCACCAAAGAGGAGCCAGGCAGCAGATAAAGGGGCCAAAGTGGAGCTGGGACATTGGGGTGAAGCCGGGGGGAAGAGCTCCCCGGCACGGGGGTCACCCCCCAAAAAAGCCAACCCCCCCCCACCCCACCCCGGGGGCTGGAGCCAAGGTCACAGGTAGGTGGTAAATGATTGACATCAGGGAGCAAAGGGCTGGAGCTGCTGACCCCGGAGGGGGGGATAGAGCTGGAGGGGGGGGTGATTCCTGCAGCCTGGCTGAGGAGGGACCCACCCCCAGCCCTGCCGAGCCCCCTCCCCCAAACCTACACCCTCACCCAAGGGTTGGGGTTACCCCTCATCATCCTCAGAAATCAGGGTTTCAGGGTGCTGAGGGAGGGGCACATGCAGGACCCCCCCCCCAGCCACGGTTTGGGGGTGCTGAGGGAGCCCCTGTGCACGGGGGGTGATGTGATCCTACCTCTGGGTGTTTGCTCCTAGCTTGGGGAGGTGGCTGAGAGTGGGATAAATGGGATAAACCCCCAGCCCTGCCCCCTTTCTAACCCCTTTTGCACCCAAAAAACCCAAGGGGAGGCTGCCAGCCTCACCCCAGCACCAACATTCCCAGTTTTCCTGGGGGAAGGAGAGCACGGATGGGAGCTGTGTTGGTCTCTGCAGGTTGGTGGCCTCCCTGGGACCCCTCAGTTCTGGTGAGGAGCCAGGGGAAGCAACAGTGAAAGTGGAGGAGCCCCAACAACCAAGCTCATAAAAACCTGGTGACCAGCAGGAAAGGATCACAGTCCACTTCTCCCTGTCCTCCCGGGGCTGAGACATCTCCAAATAAAGCCTCCTCCCTGCCACTTCCTGGAAAAAAAAGGCTTGCCAAAAGCCAAGAGATGTTAAGATGATGCTTTCACAGCACCAGCTCCTCTTTCAGGATGTTGCCCACCTCTTGGGAAGGGAGGATCTGGAGGAAAACCTGCCCAGGATGGGACTGGATCTTCATGGGGTTGGGTGAGGGACGGTGGGTGGGATCCAGGTGGGAAAAGGGGACACAGAGTCAGGGGGAGGAGAAAGAGAAATGCTGCCCCATGGAGGGTGTGGGGCTGCAGAGCCAGAGGAACCCTCAGGGTGCTCCTCCTCCCACGGAGCACCAGCCCAGGCCCTGGTGTAGCTAATTAGCAGGAGAATCCAGCCTGGTTAGTGCTAATTGATGCTTGATGGAGGTCAAAGGCTCCTCAGATCTGCCTGGCTCTGGCCCCAGGGGCAGGGTCCCACTGAGGAGCTGGGCACCAGGAGACAAAACTTTTCTTCTTGGACTATTTTATTTGGTAAAACTCAAGAAACCAACCAACTGATGGAGCTTCCCAGAACTTCCCTCCCTGAGTGAGCCACGGATCCTATGGAGAGGGAGAGAGGAGCACATTGTCCTGCTCGGCTCCGTTGCCCAGGTGGGTGAGAAACCTGAGCCCAAACAGTCTCCTCAGCTTGGGATGTCTCCTCCAGCCCTCGTTTCCTCTTCCCCAAAAAAACCTCCCCCCAACGGATCGAGAAGAATCCAAAACGAAATCAGAAGCCAAACAAAAAGGAACCATAAAAGATACTAAAGGACAACAGTGAAGAGCAAATCCAGGCGAGGGCGTCGCTCACCCGAGGAGAGCGACCAGCAAAGCCCAGCCCTGGGGCAGCAGCCAAGTCCAAGGAATTTGGGAATCCAAGCAGGAGATGCTGTGGTGATGGAGCAACACCCTCCCTCCCCCCCAAAATCCCTAGCAAGCTGGTTCCCCCCTTCAGAGACTCCTTCCCCCTCAGGCAAGGGCCACCATTGTGGATGTTCTTGGGGGCGGTTCTCCAAAGCTGCAGGTGGGGAGAAGATTCCCTTGCTCGACGTGGAGGAAGGGGCCAGGGAAGGATCATCCTGGATCCTGCTAATGGATCCGGGTCAGCTCCTCCACGATCTTGATCAGGTCGTCCACGGTGGCCTCTCTTTTCATGCCGCTGCCGTCGTCGATCTGGGAGGGGAGAAAAAGGCATCAGGGGAGGGACAAGGAGGGGCAGGGATGTGATTGGTCCTCCATGGAAGAGGGGGAAGGGGGTGGATCTTTGTCTTCCTAGGCTTTAGTAAAGCTCTGGAGATGGTTTTCCCCAGCATTGTGCTGGAGGGACTCATGGTTGGACGGGTTTCTGCTGCCCTGGCTGGGAGGAGGTCACTCCAGCGGGTGGTTGGTCACCCTGTTCCCCAGGGCTCAAGTGCTGGGGCCAGTTGTGTTTAACATCATTCTCAATGATCTTGGTGAGGGGATCGAGTGCTCCCTCTGTCACTTTGCAGGTGACACCAGGTTGGGAGGGAGTGTGGGTCTGCCTGAGGGCAGGAAGGGTCTGCAGAGGGATCTGGACAGGCTGGATCCTTGGGGAGAGGACAACTGTATGAGGTTTAACAAGGCCAAGTCCTGCTCTTGGGTCACACCAAACCCGGGCAAAGCTCCAAAGGGCTGTCAGGCTCAGGGCAGGGGTGGAGTCCCCATCCCCAGAGGGATATCAAAGCCCTGGAGATGTGGTGCTGAGGGACATGGGGTAGTGGTGGCCTTGGCAGGGCTGGAGGAACAGTTGGACTGGAGGATCCTGAAGGTCTTTTCCAACCCAAATAAGGATCCAGGACCAACTGATTTACTGCAGCCTGGATTCCCGAGCAGGATCCCTATGGCTAATTCTGAAGGTCCCAAGGTCCCATCACCCATCTCACCTGCAAGTTTGCCACCACCTCCTGCATCTTGGGCCTGCTGATGTCCAGGAAGCTCTCGATCAGGTCCCCATCGATGAAGCCCGTGGCCGGTTCCGTCTTGCGCTCGGTGTGAAATGATCTCCAGGTGCCACCGTCAAGGAGCAGAATCCAGAGGGAATAACAACCAGCCCTGGACTTCTACATGGAGTGACACCAGCCCTGGACTAAGGCTGCCCACAAAGATGCCACCCCAAGCAGCTCAGAAAGATCCTAGAACTTGTGGTACATCTTTAGGGCTCCCACAAAGGCTGTTTCGTTCTCCAACCCGGCAGGAGAAGACTCCACTCTCCCACAGACACCTTCTTTGGAGCACAAAGCACCTGGCAAACACACCACCCACCCTCCTTCTCCACCAGTGTCCCAAGGAGGAGAAACCAGCCACCCCACAGAGTCACAAGCCCCCAGGATTGACTGGCCCAGGCTCCTGATGGAACTTCCAAAGGATATAAAGAGTGTTCAATCTTGCCCACGCTCTTGATGACTTTGTTCAGCCTGTTCTGCATGTCCAGGAGGAGGTTGTACCAGCTCTCTGACAGTGAGGTCACCAGGCCTGCAAAAGGGAGCAGAAGGTTCAGTGCTCATCTCCAAGTGGAAGCTGGTGCCTGGGAGAACTGGGACCAGGAAGGAGTTTGAAAGAAAAGCAGAGGATTTTCCTCTGCTGGAAGGAATCCAGGGAGAAAAAGGGAGGTTTCTGAGGGGAGAACAGCAGAGAGTGTCACTTGATGGGCAAACAGAGAAGAACGGAGATGTGAGGAAACCCCAGGCCAGGTTCTGCAGCAGGGAAGGGGACCTGTCACCCTCCTGGCCAGGCTGGGGACCCCAGGCTCTCACCAATCATGCCGTTGACCGTGCCGAAGAGAACCGAGCCCTGTGTTGGTGTGGACGTCTCCCCCAGGTTCTGCATGACCAGGGATCCGTGGCAGAAGACATTGACAAACTCCCCCAGGTGGGACAGTCCCACCTCCTGCAAGTGCTGCCGTTCCTCGTCGGTGGTGGCGGCGCTGAAACCCAAAGCACCCTGGCTCAGACTGGGCTGAAGTGACAGGAAAGCTCCCCCTGCTCCCACCTCACCCTTCCTGGGAGCTGGGAATGCTCCTCCCAGCTTTCCTGCCTGACACACGTGTGGAGAAGAAGCCCAGAAGGACCTGTCACCCCATCCCCTCCTGTCACACACAGCCAGCTCACCTGTCCTTCTGGCACACAAACAAATTGAAAGCGTTCTCTGCTCCCAAGAAGTTGTCATCATCCAGGATCTCCACGGCACTCATCCAGTTTGGATTGAAGTCCCGGGCAATCTGGAAGGGGACAAGAGTGTGCACAGATGGCCTGGCCTGTCATCCAGCATCTTCATTCCACCCAACACCAACGCTGAGGAGCAAGGTGGGAACCAGGCTGTCCCCCTCTGCTACACGTAGCAGCTGAGCAGAAGGCTCCAAGTGCCTTCTGGAGCTGGCCCTGGCCCAAGTGGCACCTGGACAATGCCAGGACACTCCCGTGCCAAGGCTGTGCCATCAGGATTTGGGTGCACAGAGTGTCCCATCCCCCAGCTCTGCTGTCCTTGTTGATGGAGATGCAGCCATGGTGGCACGAAGCCATTCCAACCACACCACGGGCAGCCCAGATGGCAGCTCTTCTCAAGGCTGCCAACTCCTTGCCCAGCTCCCTGGAAGCCTGGGGATCCATCCCTCCAGAAACCACAGGGATCTGTCTAAAAGCACGTCAAGGTGCTGCTGCTCTGACTGCACAGCCCTAAATCCTTGTCTTCCACGGTGGGGTCAGCCAGACTCTTCCTCTGATGACCTTCAACACCGTGTCCCCTGCCCAGAGCCTGTTGGAACAGGCAGTGTAACCTCCCAGAACCCCTTTGACCACAACTCATTGATACCTCCTCAAAGTTTCCTTCCATGGGCTTGTAGGCAAGGAGAAGGACAGACCTCATCAGGTCTCCCACCAGGATGAAGTCCCCCTTGGTCTTCAGGTAGAGAGCCATGATGTTGTTGTAGTGGTTGCACTCCGTGCGCAGCTCCTTCTCGGCTGTCCACTCGTACAGCCGGACCTGGGGACAGGGACACAGCTCAGAGCCAGCAGGGTCACCCAGGACAGGCTTCCCAACAGGGATGGGGGGACCTGGCTGACTTTGCACAGCTGGAAGGAGTGTGGCCAGCAGGAGAAGGGATATTATTGTTCCCCTGCGCTGGGCACTGCTGAGGTTGCACCTCAGATCCTGAGGTCAGTTCTGGGCCCCCCCGTGACAAGGACATGGAGGGGCTGGAGGGTGGCCAGGGAAGGGCAAGGGAGCTGGGGAAGGGGCTGGAGCTCAAGGAGAAGGGGCTGGAGAACTTGTGAGGAGCAGCTGAGGGAGCTGGGGGTGTCCAGCCTGGAGCCAAGGAGGCTGAGGGGAGACCTGCTGGCTCTGCAGCTCCTGAGAGGAGGTTGGAGCCAGGGGGGTCAGGCTCTGCTCCCCAGGAACAAGGGATGGGACAAGAGGAACCGGCCTCAAGCTGCTCCAGGGGAGGTTGAGGTTGGATCTGGGGAACAATTCCTTCCCCCAAAGGGCTGTCAGGCCCTGGCCCAGGCTGCCCAGGGCAGGGGGGGAGTCCCCATCCCTGGGGGGGTTTCCAAGCCCTGGAGATGGTGCTGAGGGACACGGGGCAGGGGTGGCCTGGGCAGGGCTGGGGGAATGGGTGGGACTGGAGGATCTGAAAGGGCTTTTCCACCCAGCAGGACTCTGGGAGGGCCCTACCGTGCTGTTGATGCTGGCCAGCAGCTTCCCATTGAACTCCACCATGGAATACACAGCTCCCTTCACCTCCTTCTCAGCCAGGCTCTGCAGCTTCCCTGGAATCAAGCCCCACACCAGCCGGTCAGTTGCCCTGGCCTGCCCTGTCAGCCACTGCTCCCCCCAGGAACTGTCCCAGAGGATCTGGGGACAAGTAGCACGAGGGTGACGTGACAACAGGGGCAGACAGACAGAAAGCAAATCCCAGAATCCAGTTCTGGTGAGGGATTCTTGGGAGTTCTCCAGGAGATATGGGGAGAGGGAGCACAGTGTGACAGCCTGCAGCAGTGACAGCACCTACAGACCCTGGTCCCTCTGGAGAAACTCCTCCTGCTACTGGGATGTGAGCTCCCCCTGGGGCTGAGGAGCTCACCTCTGCTGTTCCTCAAGCAGAAGGTCACCATCAGTGGACCAGGCCACAAGAGAAGACCTTGCTCTTACCATCAGAGTAGTGGAAGACAACGATGCGGCCCTGCTTGGGCTCAGCCTCCTCGGGGTAGACCATGGCAGTGCCCACGATGAAGTAGGTGTTGGGATCCTTGCCCAGTTTGCAGGAGACCAGGCTGAGGGCGTACTCGTTCTGCAGGAACTGGTGAGCATGGAGCACTATGGAGAGAAGGAAAAGCAGCAACAAACTGGGTCCTCCCAGGTCCTGGCAGAGCAGCTTGCCTAGGAGCAGCTGAAAACTTCAGCTAGGTCCAAAGTGGCTGCCTGGAGATCCCTTCTCCCACTTTCCACCACCACCCTGTGCCATCAAAAAAAACCACCAGGACTTAAACCCATGGCTGACTCTCCTCCAGGAAAACCACTCTGAGTGATGGGAACTGGGCAAGATCACAGATCCCCACCAGCCTGTGAGGATCACAGGTCCCAGCCACATGCTGATGGGCTTGTCCTGGAGGAGAGAAGTGGACCAGGGTTTGGGGGTGGTACCTTCAAAGGTGTGCTGGTCTATGATGAGCAGGTTGTGCACCTCCACCTCCTCTCCAAAGGAGGTCTCGTGCGGTGCAGTGCTGCTGGAGAAGAGCTTGCTGGTGCTCACACTGCTGGAGAGGGCCTAGGACACAGGAGAAGATTTGTCACATCCTCCTGCTCCTTGGCATGTCCTCACACTGTTCCACAAGGGCTGAGGCAATATGGAACCAGCATGGGAGAGAAGGTGGAGCAAGGAGCTCCTGCACCAGCAGAGAAGTGTGGCAGCACTGCTGAGGAACAGCTTTAATGGAGAAGTTTAGGTAGAGTGGTGGCTTCCACCAGAGCCTGAAGGGGACTTGTGCCTCCATCCCTAGAAGGAAACCACTTGGAGACCAAACAGAAGGAAGGCTGAAGGAGCAGCACCCAAAAGGAAAGGTGATCTGACCCAACACTGAGCTGGAGAGCAGCACAAAGAGCCCTCCTCACCACCACGGGGGAGGTCCTACCACCCCACCTCCTCCCAGGCTGCCAAAGGGCCAGCTTCCACTCAGGGCTTTGGAAGAGAAGATCACCTGGGAAGTTCTGCACCACGGTTTGGCCCGAGGAGCTGTGACATCCACAGCCCAGGGGTGACCCAGCAGCTCACCTGGGTGCTGGCACTGGGCCTGAGTGCAGTGGTGCCCCCGCTGGCGTCCTGCACCTCGATCCGACTGGAGAGCACCCCGAAACACTGAGACACCTCCTGGTAGCAGATCTTCCTGTGGGACAGAGAGGCCTGTGTGGGCAGGAGAGCCAGGACAGGCTGGTCCAAGGACAGCAGAGGGGCTCTGGAGGTGGAGCTGCTCGCTTGCCCAGGCTGCTGGTGGCACAAGCCACCCGTTCAGCGCGAGTCCCGGGTGACAGTGAGTGCCAGGTGTCCCCCCAAGCTGGCCACCCCACCAGGTTCCCTGCTCAGCTCACCTGGGAGACTCGTAGAGCGGCACCGTGCGGATGTGCAGCTTCTGGATCTCATCAATGGTGCCAATGGTCAGGGTGCTGTTGTTGGCCAAGGCCAAGCTGCAGAGGAACCCAAACCCCCATGAGCGACGGCACGGGTGAGGTGGGTGGCTCAGTGAGAACCTCCCTCTCCTCCACACCCCCCACCCTGTGAGAGCCTCCTCCTTGATCCCAGGATCCCATGGCAGAGTCCAAACCTCCGTGCCCCCCAGGCTCACCTGTCGGGATAGCCATCAGAGTTGAGGGGACACATGTAGTTGACCTCCTTCAGGTTGACGTTGGAGAAGACCAGCTTGTGGTTGCTGCTGTAGATGACGGTGGGGCGGTCGGAGCAGGCGAAGACGTTGGTGGTGGAGAGGGAACGGAAGGTCCTCAGGACCGTGGGCTGGGTCCCCAGGGTCACCTTCTTGCGGTCACTCAGCAAGCCTGGGGAGAAGGAGGAGCAGGGTCAGGAGCCACCACGGACCCTGAGACCCCCAGTGCCCCCCCCAAGCCTGACCCCGTCGCAGCGCGGATGGAAAAGAGAGGGGTCTCCAGGAGGATGAAAGGAGGGAGTGTCCAGAAGGTCAGAAGGGGACAAGTCCAAGCCACCTGCTGGCCCCTGTGGTCACCTGTCTCGAGGCTGAGCCCGAAGTAGAAGAGAGCTCCATCCCCCAAGGCACAGAGGAGGTAATGGCTGCTCTCAAAGGTGGTCATCAGGATGGAGCGAGGGATGATCTCTGCAGGGAGCAGGAGGTCCGTGTCACTCAGAGCTCAGCCAGGTGACACCAACCACTGCCACCCCACCCCAGCAGCCCCCAGAGGGGGGTCCTACCTCCTCCCAGCATCTCCTTGTGCAGCAGTTCAAAGGAGGGCAGCTTGAGGATGCGGGCAGAGATGTCAGTCCAGAGCCCGATGGCACACAGAGGGGACATGCCATTGCTGTCCCCCAGGGGGGTGATGTCCAGGCAGGCAACCTCATGCTCCATTTCCGTGCAGCTGGCAGGGAAGGGGGAGCAGGCAGAGGGATCAACCTGGAGCCCAAGGACAACCAGGCTGAGAGGCCAGGAGGAGGGATGTGGACTCACCTGATCTGCCTGAGCTCCTGGGGTCGGATCTCCAGGTAGTACAGGGCTCGTCCCACGGCCACCACCACCTGGTTGCTGTTGCAGGAAGCCACGCTGATGTTCTTCCCATTGGGCTCTTTCCACTCACTCACCAAGGCTTTGGGCTCCTGGCTGACCAGTCTCACCGAGGCAGACGTGATCTGGGCAGAGAGAACAGCCCTGCTGAGGGCCACAAAAACCACCTCCCTACCCACATCCAAAGTGTTGCAAAGTCCTGCACGGATCCAGGTGAGCCCCACCATGGATAAGGGCTTTGGGGTCACCTGGACAGACACATCTGGATTTCCCTCACTCTGACATTACCTGGATCAGCTGCTGATGTGCCACGTTGCCACAGAAGAAGGTCTGCTGATCATCCACAAACCCTGTGAGCTCTGTCTCTTCCACTTCCTCCCCATTCAACATCAGAACCCTGGAGGGGAAAGGAAAGGGGAGCTCCTCTTAGGTCCTGCTCCCAACAGCTCCTCTTAGGTCCTGCTCCCAACAGCTCCTCTTAGGTCCTGCTCCCAACAGCTCCTCTTAGGTCCTGCTCCCAACACCACCTCCTCCCAGCCCCTGCTCCAACACACAGCTGAGAGCCTGGCTCAGCCTTAACCCCACCTCACCTGGTCTGGCCAACAAAGGACAGCACCAAGGTGTTGTCTGTCTCACGCTGAGAGTCCGACCTCAGGGGCCACAAGCCTGTGACAAAGAGAGGCCACATTTGTCCCCCAGGGCCTACAAAGAGCTGAGGCCTCGGGGCACTGGGTTGTGTTTGGCACCTTTAATCCCGGGCAGGTCGATGCTGGCGTGTTCGTGGATCCCGATGCCGTTCCGGATGATCCTCAAGGAACCCTCCTTGAAGGCCCCCGAGCACGTGACCAGCTGGAGGAAAAGCAAATCATCTCTACCAACTCTTCCCCACTCCTCCTTGCAACGAGGGCTTCATTTTTCCTTGAATTCTCACTGGGAATTCTTTGGCAGCTTGAGCTTTCCCCACGGCAGGAAGACAACCCTTTCCTCAAGAAGAGGAGCATCCAAGAACTGAGCCTCCGGCTCATCCCACTCTTCAGTGGGACCTCAAAACCATCCCTACACCTGGAGAAGACTTTGAGATCCTCCAAGAAGTGGTTTGGAGTCTTTTCCCTCCCACCATACACCTGGCCAACCCAAACGACCCCAGCCAGGGAGAAAAGCAAAGCAGAATCCACGTTACCTGCCCCTGGCCTTGTCTTTCCAGGTCCACCACACACATGTCAACGATGGGACCAAGGTTGGTGAAGGTCTCCATGGCCACCACGTAGGAGCCCTGCTCGTTGCTGTCCACGTTGAGCTAGGAGGAAGAAACACCACCATCAGCTTCCAAGCAGGCCCAAGGGTGTGGGACAAGAAGAAAGGAAAATGTATCCACACCCTGAGGTCAGGATGAGAAGAAATAAGGATAAAATCCAGTCAGGAGACAAGAGCTGAGGCAGGAGGTGCCACATACCTTCACCAGCTGGGAATCCCCCAGTCGAGAGCCAACAAACACAACTCCATTGTCCAGGTAGGTCAAGCACTCTGCAATGGATGTCTGGGAATTGAGAAGATACAGATGAACCATCACCAGCGTGAGGAGGATCCCACCACCCCCTGCAAATACCAGAGCCCAGCTGCAGCCCCCACAGGAGAGCCCTTGAATCCCTTGACAAAACCCATGGAGAGGCCAAACTTCCCCCCAGGACAGCCCACCAGCAGCAGGGAAAGAAATGGGGAAGTGGCCAGACAGGGAACTTCCCTGGAACTGTGACAACTATGAAGCTTCACCCCACCCCAGGCTCCAAAATGACATTCCTGCCCTTCAGGAGAGCATTCCCAGCCCATGGAGACTCCCAGCCCCATAAACGTGATGTGGTCATGTCCTACCTCGCCGAGCAGCTCCACACGCAGGTCCTTCAAGGTGACAGTGCCATCCATCTGCTCCTCCTTCTCCAGGAGCAGCATGAAGAGCCTTCCTTCCATGTCCCCCAGCAAGTAGCGGGATCCGTTGGGATCCACGCGGTTGTGGCACACGATGGTACTTTGCTGCAAGCCAAGGAGGAGGGTATTTTAGGGGAAATCACCCCAAAAAAAGGCAGGACCACCTCTGTAGGTGCCCAGAGGGGACAAGCACATCCAGAGGACACCAGCTCCTGGCTGGAACCACAGCAGAGTCCTGCTCCTCCCGAGGAGAGAGGACTGGATTTGCCCTTCGACAAACATTCACACTGATGGACACAACCAGAATCTGGGGTCAAAAAGTCTCATTTTAGGTCCTCACATCCCTAAATGAAACATGTCAGCAGCTTGTCCACAGCCCAGGAAAGATGCCACCAAAACCTGGGCCTTCCCTGGATGCAGGAAGGTTAGGTGGGACCTGCAGAGCTCCAAGCCTGCTCCACCTCCAGCCCCAACCTCCTGCAGATGTTGGTGGGTTCTGCCTGACCTCCTGTCAACACGTTTGGTTTCTTCAGGCAACATTAGTCCTTTTTCACCCAAAACTGAGAGGTTTTTCTCCTCAGTTGTCATTATCTCCAGCTCAAAAGGACCTTCTGCTCCCAGATCTCCAGCCCTGAGCAGCACCATAGCCATTTAAAGGTGGGAACTGGCCCATCCCTCTGACACAAACCACCAGCTCAGCTCCTGTCACAAACTCTTGTGAGTCTTTTTTGGCCTCTGAACAACTGTCCCAGTCCCACACTGGTGGACTCAAGTCTCCAAGGGTTTAGATCTTCCAGCTGCCTGAAATGGACACAGATTTCAGCCTGCATCCATGCCCAAACCACCTGCTGCCTCCTGAGGAATCCCTTCCTCTGGGGCTCAAAACAGACTTTAGCTTTGCTGCCCTGTCTCCCAGCACTCTGAGGAGAGCAGGACAAGAGCAAGCACCACCAGGACAGGGATGACACAAAGTCCCCAAACCCACAGACCAGGCATGGTGTGAAAACTCTGGACTCACCAAACCCCCCAGGAGTCAGAGGCTTTGTTAAACTATTACAATGAGAGATGAAGAGTTTAAATTCTTGACTCCCAAGAGCCCAGGATCCTTCAGGCACTGCAAGAGATGCCTGGAAATGGAGGAAGGACACAGGGGGTGTGTCTAGATCTCCATGGTCACTCACCTTGATGATGGGTGGAGCTATAGCAAGATACTTGTCTCCATTGTGGTAGGTGATGGACTCCTGCCCGATGATGATTGCACCCCCAAAAGGCTCTGGCACTAGGAGAAGACACAGGAGGGATCAGGGAAGCCATGCAGCATTCCTCAGGGACAGGGCCTCCAGGAGGGGAAGGCAGGGAAGATCTTTCACCAAGAAGGACCAACCTGCAATGACCATGGAGGCTTCAGCCTCCACGTTCTCCTGCTTCCAAGGCCCTTTGTTAAACTCCTTCTCACGCAGGGACACCTCGTAGGTCTTGACGTGGCGACCCTGAGGGTCCTGGAAGAGAAGCCACAAATGATGTCATATGCTGATGTGGTGTCTCCTCCCATTCCACAACTCCCCCAAAATTCTCTCTCTCCAAATCCAAACCCTGTGAGGATGATTAATACACTGAGAAGGAATCAAAGCAGCAGCAGCAGCAGCTGGGAAACGTTCCCCCCTCCACACAAAACAAAGCCTGAGCTTTGTGTGAGACCTAATGAGTCAGAACTTCCATCTGGCTCCTGCTGCAGGGATAAAATCCCTCTTCATTTACTCTTTAATTAAGCAACACCTCTTTATAAGGAATCAACTGTTAACAGATGTGCTCGCTTAACCTGTCAAGCTGACACATCTCCAGATCAGACCTTCTTAACTTGCTGACCCCATGACCAAGCTCCTCCTTCACGATGCTCCTGAGCACTGGGGTGGAAACTGCCCCGTTCCTGGCACAGAGTCAAAGGATTTGGCCAAATCCTCATCCATCCCTGCCTCAGTTTCCCTAGCAATGGGCCCTGAGCAAACCCACGGGTACACTCAGCCCTTCCCAGAGCATCATGTCCCCACCACGAGGCCTCCTCAGCTTGGGGAAGTCACCCAAGCACTGAGTCAAGCTCAAAAATCCACAATAATACTTATTTTTCAGGTCGAGCCTCTTCCTCCTCCAGCTGGCACTGGAATGGAGGATGGAGATCCCACCACCTCTCTGGACAACCTCCACCAGAGCTCAGTCACCTCCACTTTATCATCAACAGGTGACTGTTGATTAAGTTTCACATGCAGTGGAGGAAACGGGTTTGACCATGAAACCCCCTCAGAAAACCTCTCACAAAGTTCAAACCTCTCAGTTTGCATGGACTGAATTAAAAACACTCCCCCCCAAAAAATTCCTGAGCACAATCCCAGGACGAGCTGCCTGTTGGATTCTATTCCCCAGGCTACTGGTTCTAGCAGCTCAAAGCCAAAAAATAATACACACCAAGAGGTACAATTCTCAGAAGTTGGCTGGGGGACCAGCAAGTCTGTGCCAGGAGTGGCTTCAGTGTGTTCCTAGAAAGGTTGGACCAGATGATCCTGGAGGTCCTTTCCAATCTGGCATCCTAGGATTCCATGATCCCTCCCTCTGTTTTCTTCCCTTTCTCTGTCCACAAAATTGTCACCTGAGCATCTGAGAGGTGGGGAGGATGTGTGACAGCAGGGGACACGTCCCAGCAGGGCTGATGAGCTCTCTCCTGCCACGGGGGCATCTCCCAACCCCTGCTCCTGTGGTGACACAGGGATATTTCTCCCTCCCTGTCTCCAGTCAGTGACCTCCAGGGGGGGTTCCAACAACCCCCAAAGCTCTTGGAAAGAGTAACAGTGAGTTTTGGAAGAGGGAATAATCAAGGTGCTGCTGCCACATGGTTTGTAGTGGGAAACCTGGATTATGAGAGCCAAGAATGAGGCTGAAGCTGCCCTCAATTCCCACCCAATCCTGTGCTGCCATCCCAGCAACATTCAGCTCAACCCAGGCTGAACTTTGGCAAAGCTAAGATAATCTCCAGCTCAGCCAGCAGAGCAAGCAAAGGCTCCTGAGGGCAAGAAGAAGGTTTAAAGAAGGGTGTGCAACACTGCCTGGGTGACAGGAGAGGATCCCCTAGAGCAGATCCCACAGGAACACGTCCAGATGGGTTTGGAATGTCTCCAGAGAAGCCACAGCCTCTCTGGGCAGCCTGTCCCAGGGCTCTGCCACCCTCAAGGTCAAGAAGTTCCTCCTCATCTTGAGGTGGGACTTCTCATGCTCAAGTCAGTGCCTGGGACCACCTGTCCTGTCACTGGGCAACGCTGAGAAGAGCCTGGCCCACCCTTCTGCCACCCACCCATCAAGTATCTGCAAGCACTGATCAGATCCCCCCTCCATCACCTCTTCTCCACACTCAGCAGCCCCAAGTCCCTCAGCTGTGCAACATCAGGGAGATGGTCCAGTCCCCTCACTATCTCTGGAGCCCTTTGCTGGCCCCTCTCCAACACTCCCTTGTCCTTTATCAACTGGGCAGCCCAGAACTGGACCCACTTCTCCAGATGTGGCCTCACCAGGGCAGAGCAGAGGGGCAGCAGAACCTCTCCTGACCTGCTGGCCACACTCTTCCTGATGCCCCCCAGGAGGCCACTGTCCTTCTTGGCCACAAGGGGACATTGGTGGCTCATGGCCAGCCTGTGGGCCACCAGGAATCTCTTTCCACAGAGCTGCTTTCCAGCAGCTCAGTCCCCAACCTGTCCTGGCTCTGGCTCAAACCCACTTGCTGGACAGACCCTCTGGAGTGTTCAAGAAGGGAATGGCCCCAGCTGAAGCTCTCCTCTGGGCCAGCCTTGCTGCCCTGCTCCCAGCAGCAGCAGCACAGAGGAACAGGGACTTCCCTCAGCTCCACAAGGAGGCTGCAGAAAAGCAGCTTTCCCTCAGGACACTTCCAGAGCTCCAAAACCCTCCTGGCAGACCTTCAGAAACCTTGGCTGGTGTCTCAGCATCTTCCACCCGCGTCCCCCCAGGGAGGAGGTGGTACCTGGTAGACGAAGCAGATGGTGGGGGCCTGGCAGCCATAGAGGAACTTGACATCGATGACCTGGAGCTCTTCCAGGCGGATGTTGAAGGCCTTTAGCTCCTTGTTCTCCCTGTCCAAGGGGATGACCTTGAAGAGCCCATCGTAGAGGCGCAGCCCGATCATCCGGCACTCGGGGTCGATGATCCCGATGATCCCGGTCTCCGAGGGGCGCCCGATGCGATCCTGAGGGGGTGACATCCACGGAGAGGGGACAGGGACAGGGCTGTTAGTGCCAGGAAGACACCCACCTCCCCCCCAAGGTGGGACTTGAGACTCCCTTGTGGCCCCTCAGCTGAGGCAGGGCTCCCTGCCCAGCTCCCAGCAGGAGTCAAACACCACGGAGGTGCTTTTTTGAGGCATCTCCCACCTCAAGCAGCAGGAAATTCCCAGCTGAGAGCCTGGCACAGCTCCCACACTTCCCCCATTCCTCCAGGAACCAGGCTCTTCAGGAGAGGACCCTGCGACTGCTTGTCCAACCCCAACCCTCTGGGAGAAGCCACATGGCTGCCCCACACCATGCAGCTCCCCATATCCAGGAGCACGAATCGCCCACCCCAAAATCCCACCCTGTTATCAGCTCCCACAGATCCCTCAGGAGCTGGTATCAGCATCTCCACCTGGCACTAGCCAGAACCCTGGCATGGAAAGATTAAGCACTTTCTCCTCCCAGAAAATAACCCTCCCTAAGAGGTCACTGACAGGATGTGCCCTCCTGTGTATCCCACCA